>NC_084958.1:7525302-7825302 GCF_949316205.1 Platichthys flesus | reverse complement strand
GATGACAGCAATGATTGAGGAAAAAAAGATGGGAGGAAAAACATATGGATGAATAAAAATAGATGACCCCATTATGACTGAGGGGATTTGGCTATAATAGTAGCTTTTGTTAATATATCTGACTGTGACTACTGATGATGGACTGTGAGGATAAAATCACAATTCAAAATGTGTCATTCTGCAACCCCCCCACTGCACCAATTTCAGCATCATGAGGATTGAAACATATCTTGTTTTAAATTAGAATTATGCTTCATATAAGGATCACAATAATATCTAATATCCTGCTCGTCTCACGTATTCAAATTCATGCCGACCACATCAGACAACCTCTTTAAAATTCTCCTTCTGTCTGTGAGTCATTTCATGCCATAATCACAATAATGGTGATCATTATCGCAATCAGAGCCAATCACTGGTCTTTTCAGGGTGAAAATTACCCCTCAGTCACCTGCCCGTCTCCAGGGACAGCCCCTAAATGCCCTTATTATCATCATCAAGGGCACTCGATGTGTGTGAGTCTGTGTTTGAGTGTGTGCGTGTCTATGCGACTAACCCCTCTGACCCCGACCACACTCTCCTCTCAGCCCCTCAAAAGACTACTGGGTCACTCTGTATCCATGGGGACAATGGAGCCAGAATGACTCTCCGCGGGGAGCTGCGGCAGACACTTTCCTCAGTGCGACAGGGTTTTCTGTGCAGCCGGAGGACATTGTGTGTCAGTGTGGGGCCCAGCTGGCCTATCTGCTAAGACCAGCTCTCAATGAGCCTGCAGTCAATGGACTGGAAACCCTAGATGCTGTATCTGGGACAGCCAGAGCTGGTGTGTGTGTGTGTGTGTAAAAGTCATTAAGAGAGTGTGCGCATGTGTTTGCCAGTGTGTGAATTCAGTGTCCCTTTCTCTGGGAGCAGTCTCCCAACCAGGAGATGAGATGGGAAATTTTCCACCCACAGGAGGGTGGATTCCTAAGCTAATGTTTTGAGAATTGGGATAAATTAAGTATCTTAATTCTCCTTCAGCTTTTGGTTTATTATACTTAGGAGAGAACGGCAGCCAGAGTCGCTGAATGCTCAATTTGTGTATAAAGTCTGTGGTGTCCTGCCTGCTGTTTTACACTGTTTCCTGCTGTCTTTGCAGCTCCAGGTCAAGTTGTTCCATGAAACTCCAGGATGTTACATGTAGGTTTAAAACCGTAACATATTCGTTTTAATCATCCATTGACTGATTCTACTTTGTTTGTTTTAATGCTGTTATGTTGCTTGGTTATGATTTTGGTGGATTAAGGTTAAGGTACGTTTTTGGTTTAGGTAAGTAAAAAACTATGATAAAGGTTACAGTCAGGGTCCAGGAAATCAATGTGAGCCTATGTAAGTCCTTTGAAGTCAGGGAGACACGTCTGTGTGTGTGTGTGTGTGTGTGTGTGTGTGTGTGTGTGTGTGTGTGTGTGTGTGTGTGTGTGTGTGTGTGAGTTTGTTCTGTACTGATATTGAACAGTAGTATTAGTATGATGTCCCTCAATCTATTCTAGTCGTTACAGAGTTATAGCTTATTTGCAGCACATGCATGTGTGAGTGTGTGTGTGTGCTGAGAGTGTGGGTGATGTTGATGTGGTCCATGCCCTCTATCAGACTGGGCCACCATGTAACTGTGACCTAGGATCAATATGCAATCTAACCACCCCTGGGGGCTGGGCAGCTTCCGATATACAGTACACACAGTGGCAGCCCACCGTCTGTCAACACACGCTCTCTACAGGACATGACAAACACTTTATATAACTGCCCTGGGAGGCTGTTGGGACCAATGGTGGAGAGAGCTGAGGGAAACACCACTAGCGACTTCCACAATAAGTGTGTATGATGATGACTGCAGGCTGTTTCCAGTGGCCTACAAAGAGGAAATCTCTAATGTCCTCTCATGACATGTGGGGGTGTTCCCCCTGTATAGATGACTGTGTTATGCACAGGCACACAACAAATGGAGCAGTGTACTGTACGACTTACATGTTGGTGTTGGCGGTGGAGGTGAGCCACTCTCCAGCCAGACCGATGATGTCCAGACCAGAGGACAACTGGTTGAAAAAGCGTGGGTGACCTAAACACAAAATATACGTGGTCATAAATATCATGATTGTTATAAAGAGAAAGCAATCAGGAGGACATGGAGAAGACACATAATGACTGTAAAGTCCCACAAAGCTGACTCCTTCCTTCTGATTGTGAAAATAACCTTATAAAATAAACATAATATGAATGTGAGCTTTCATTTTTTATTCCCTTTTAGCCAAACCTGAAACCTGAGGGATGTGACATAGCGAGCTCAGTGTACCATAATTACACCGGTAACAAGGCTGCATGACAGCCATTTACACTCAAAGGTGCTTGCACACACAGGCCTGGAGCCTAAATGCAGTCATGGATATATAAGCACCTTGTTGGTGTATAGTGCTGTGTGACTCACATTATAAATGTGTCCTTTCTACGAAGTTGCTTTAAGTAGCCTATATATTTTAAATAGGAAAAGAAAATCTTATGCCGTGGCAAACGGGGAAAATACAGTTTCAGCACCAAGGAGAGCTCTTCCTTCGCCCACAATTGAATATAAGAATAAGAATAAAAAAAGGCATAAGAAAACACAACGTCTCAATGTGGGATGTGACTTGTAAGTGTGATGTATGAAACCCACGGGACAGTTTGAGCGCTGTCGTCTCTAACGAGACGGGCCGTGTTAGGATCCCCTCAGGCGACGCATGCTTTAATAAGTGGAGGGGGGAGAACAGGAGGATGTCAAGTGAATCACCAGGGGGACAATGAATTATCCAGACATCGTAATAAACTGTATACACTGTCTGGAAAACAGCTCCGTCCCTTGGGGTTAGTGATAAACTCACCTGTGTACAGTTAAAATCAACTCACATCAAAAGAGACACAATTGATGTTTTGGGGGGGAATTTAAATAGGTCCACTGTCACTCAGCATATTATTGGAGAGGTAAATATCATAGAATTACTGTGAGCCATCTATTTTTTGTATGTTTTATACAGTAATGTGCAGGACTTTATCATGGTCAAAATAAGGCCAGAGCTAAAGTCGGCTCTCTTATTTACATTCCCAGCTCATTATCTGCTGTTGGTGCCCTGACCCACCTGTCCGGACGCCATACTTGAGCGTGTCCCTGCAGTCCACCAGGATCTGCTCCAGGGACTCGGGCTGGTCGGACAGCTCCAGGTTGAAGCCCTCCATGCCCTCCAGCAGCTGGTGAGGGTGGTGGAAGTCCAGCACCTTGGTGGAGCGGTCGAAGGTCTTCTTGACGTAGTTGGTGAGGATGTCGACCACCTCCAACAGAAACTGTATGGTGGGCTCCTCTCCATTCTTGGCCGGCAGCAAGTCTGAGGATTGGAGGCAGAATTTTTCAAAACACTGGGCCGATTATATCTGTTTAACGGTGTAGCTTTTAGAAAGCTGTACCATTTAGACATTGTCTCAAGATTCCAATATTCCACGATCTTTATTGTCATTATACTCTTGTACAATGACATTGTAAGAGGCTAAAGAAGTTTAGTCATTTTTAAAGATGGAGGCCTATGTTTAATAGGCCAAGAATTTAACATCATAAAATGTATCATATGGGATAAGAATATTCTATAAATAACAGCCCCGTCTTTGGACGGTAATAATCATGGATTCTACAATTTTTTAACAATAAACAATCAATACATAGAACGCTCAGAATAAAGAAAAGTAAGATCATCATCCTGTCAAACAAAATCTCTATTGAATAGTTGTTTGATTGTCAGTGGAGAAGAAAAGAAAATGGTCCAAACCAGTGCACGTTTTTAATAAAGCCCTATTAGACAATATCAATTTACTCTTGCTTCTGAATTTATAATACCTCCCCTAAAACTAATAATATGTTACGAATATAAAAAAAAAACTAAATAAGGTTATTAGATATTATGTCACTTTTTTAATTCTTAGGGAGACATTTAACTGCTTTAGTTTGTATTATTATTATTATTATTATTATTATTATATTATTCTTTATACTAATAATTTCACTATTTTCAATCATTGTCCTTCATTCATTTATAGGTTATCAAGTAGGATAAGGTTTTTTACGTGGTTATAGTATTGGCAGCTATAGCTTTTACTTAGCTACAGATTTTTACGTATAGCTATGGCTTTGGGAAAGGTTTTTAAGTAGTTATAGGTTTGTACGCAGCTGTAGCTTTTTACATAACTGTCGGTTTAAACATGGTTATAGGTTTGTTCATAGCAATGTTTTTATGGTGCTAAAGGTCTTTGCTTGGCTATAGATTTGATAGCTATAGGTTTTTACGCAGCGATGGGATTTTAGGTAGCAGCAGGTTTTTAGGTTCTTACGTCATGTGTAGTTTTTTAAGTAGATATAGGTTTGTTTGCACGTGTCTCTTACCTCGTGCGAACAGGTTGGAGAAGTCGGTCTCGGTGTGGCGGAAGCCTGGCTCCCGGTCACTGTTGTCACACGACAGTAGATTCTTCTGGCCTGTGAGCCTTCCTTTCTCTTCCATGCTGTTGTTCTTCTGCAGGAACCCTAGGGTGTTACACGGTTGAGGGCAGCAGTTATCACCAAACACCTCCATCCCACACACGTAAATACTTGAATTATGAGACCAAAAACATAAAAGTAAATTATATAATAGCTAAATAATAAATGTCCAAATATTCTGTATTATTTATATTAAATGTAGGTGGAGGGGCAGCTATTCAAATGATATCTGTGTTATCTAAAGTCAGCTCCTGCTGCACCTATCCTTTCAACAGAAATGCTTTTCCATTGGAGGCCAACTTATATATAGGCCACACGTACACACCCACACACAGACACACACAGACACACCCTCTCAAGCAATAGGCACCGGGGTTGCCGCCCCACCCTGTGTGACATCACGACCACTCCCCGGGTCAGGAAGCACCCACCCATCCACCCAGCATCCTCCTGCTCTGTTCTCAGACTGAGCGGCTCAGTGCGCAGGACAGCCCGCGGAGATGATCCATGCCGCCAATAAACACACAGCCCATAAAGAGGGGTTAATGAAGGATGTACAGAGCCCCGGAGCAGACTGAGACCTGTCTGTGAGCCGTTTGCGTTTTCAACTCCGTGATCGATCCATTTTCTGCATATGCAGGCCCCTCAGTATATCTGCGGCATAATGACTGGGCCTAATTGTGCGCAAAAACGTGGCAAAGCCCCACGCTGTTATCTGTAGAACACTATGTCCTCGGCTTCCTTCCCTGGAAACTCTATCAGATCGTGCTCGTTAAATACTAAATGACACCCTCACAGATCAATAGACATATATGAGACCCTCATAGAAACGTATAGACATATTTCCAGTTCATGTCCCTGCAGAACCAATCAAAATCAGTTTCCCAATCTCAGAAATATCAAACATATTCGATCCAAAGGCCAATAAGATATAAAGATTGATCACATCTATGGCCTTCATCTTCAATGTGTAATAATTCTATAGAAGATCTAGCGTTCACCTGAATCAGGGGCCATGAAAGGGCCACAATTTACGTAGAGGGGCCAAGTACATGTCCAACATCCATGTCCAACTCCTGATTAAGTAAAGTGCATATTTAAGTCAATCCTTGTTTTCTGATAAGCTCCATTTCTTTAGTTCAAAGCGTTATAGGATTTATTTTAGAAAAGTGTTCCTTGATCCAAACATTAAAAAAAGCTTAGAAATAAAAATTCTTAACAAATGGCCGTATTTAACTGTAGCGTTGTTATTACTAAGTAGTTATTTAAAAGCACGGCTCCTGCTAAAGAGAAACAAATTGCTTCAGATGATGGATCTGCTGCTCTCCACTGTGATATGTAAATAACTGTCATTTGAAGATGTGTAAGAGAAGAACCCTCCTTTATTTACCATCTAATTTAATAGAAGCTCTGGACCACCGCATAACCCATATTTCCAGGCTTGTCTCCTGAATTTTTTTTCTCCCATGATGAAAATGAAAAAGACATGTGGGGTTCAGAGGGGGTTGGGGGTCTTATTACCATCAGACCTACAGGCTAATGTCCACTGACCTTTATAGGATGGAAACGCAAAGTGACAGTCGTAGATCAACGTGCTTTTATCTTGGCCTATAATTCAGAAGGCCTCAAAATATAATAACTTAACAGAAATAAACTGTCCACTTCCCAGTCCCTAAAACTCCCTTCCTCAGAACTGCTTTCATGATGTGACTCTGTTGGGTTGTTGTCTATAATGTGTCTTTCATTCTCTTTCACCTCTTTCAAGTCTTTGTTTGGTGTCCTTGATATTCCTTTAAAGGGCTTTATACAAATAACATTTATTATGGCAATAAATACAAAAATAATAACCATGAAGAAGAATTAAAAATGACTATATGGGCCACTCAAAATCTGATTCGTCCTTCTTTTTTTTATGGGATGTCAAGAACAGTAAAACACAGTATAAACATGAAGTTGCGTGAATCGGCGTTTGCAGGGCCCCTGCGCAAAAAGAACTTACCACAGATCTTCATCCCCAGTTTCCGTGTGCATCCGTGCATCCACGCATATTCGTTGGCTAAAACAGAATGAACCTTTTAAGTTTCATCAATAGCAGGCCGCGGGGATTACACGTAGATCATCATGGGATGGATAAAGCCATACACAGCAGCACATGGTGGAGGCGTGATGCGCACGGCTCTTGGCCAGGTGTGTGACGCAAGATTTTTTTTAATTTTTCTATCTATCCACCTTTTTTTATTTACCACTGAGCATAAGGGGATGGGTCTGATAACATATCCGATTTAGGTTCAATCAATAGGGACCGGCGGTGGCTCACACACCCAGCCAAGGGGCGGAGTGGAATTAACACCCGTGAAATGAGCTCACGAAAGAGGGCAGGAATTAATTGAGTGAAACACGGTGTGTGACTGGAGCGAGCTGGCAATGTCTGTGGCCGGGGAAGTATATAGCAGGCCAGGTGCGGAAACTTACTGTATAGTGGTCACACACACACACACACACACACACACACACACACCACACACACACACACACACACACACAGAGCCGAGCGTGGACATGCGTGAGATGGAGCAGAAGAAGCCAGAGCGAACGAATAAAATGCAGAGCGCACGGCGGCGGCGGCAGAGGCGGCACAGAGCACACCTGATGGAAAACTTTCAAAACAAAACCAAGGAGCCTATTTGAATTTACTGAAGCGATTTCATCCTGAGAGAGAGAGAGAGAAAGAGAGAGAGAGAGAGGGAGGGAGGGAGAAAAAGCAGCTCGAAGTGCTGAGGCCAATGCATACACGCAGACAGACACGCACACACGCACGCACAGACACAGGAAGCCGCACCAGGCATGAGATGGAGCGTGGCGGAGAGATAATGGCAACATCCAGCAGTAGCAGCAGCAGCAGCCATGAGCAAGTCAGACAAAAACAAACATCTTCCTCTTTTAATGGGCTTTCTTCACATTTCAAATCACTCTGATACTGTAGAGACATGAATTAGCACCCGAGGGCCACAAATAAATACAGGCTTAAAAAAAAATACCAAATTTAACGAGTGGAGATTCATGAAATTAAAAGTGAACTCTGGCCCCTCAGGCAATACAGCTCATTTCCTTTCTAACGTTTGGCTAGAGACAAAAAAAAAGAAAAAAGAAGCCTGTAATTGTTTCGGTGCGTTGCACTGCAGATGGCTGCTCAAGTGCACCATTATGGAGACGATTTTGCGAATGCGACAAAGGCTTAAAATGATGAATTAACCCATGGGTTAATGTTCCTATAAATAGACTCAGGCACGTTTAAAAAAAAAAGAAGAAATGAGCTGCATAGGATTTCTTCAACGCTAATCAATAAAATCCGATGCTCTGAAGGCCTAAAACGTTCAGAGATAAGGCGAATAATGACAAACATAAATCATCATAGAATAAATCCGGAAGGATTTTGAGGAATTTGACGAAATCCTTCGAAAGAAATCACCAGCAGAAATGTGTTTCCGTGAAATGCATTTCTGCTGTAACATTATCACCAGCGCGCCCCTGGGTCATTATAAATATCGTTGCCGTCAGTGCGCGTAAATTCTGTGCCGGGTCCACAGCCCGGTGCGCACGGCTGATCCTCCAGACAGCGACAGGCAGCTGTGATGGCTCTGTTTTTAACCGCAATGATTAACGACAGAGCCCGTACAGCAAATGGCCCGGGAGAGAGTCGCTTTTATCAGACAGAGAAGGAGGGGAGAGGGAGACAGAGAGGCAGCCACAGGCGGCGAGGTGTGTGTGCGTGCGTGTGTGTGAGGGAGGGGTGAGGGTGAAGCCTCCTCGTTGGCAATAGCACTGCAGGAGTGTCTCTGAGCAAGGCACCGACTCTCTGTAAGCTCCAGTGACCCATTTACGCACAGCTACGAGCGCTTATAACGAGAATCGACACCCCAGGGTGATGGAAGCAGGACCATCAACAGAGGGAGGAGAGGGCCCCTTACTTGTGGACGGAGGTATTAAATTGGCGGTGTTGGGGTCCTGGTCCCCGCCGGTGGCTCTCGGTTCAGACGTGGCCATCAGTCCTCTGTTATCTGATCTCGAGCTGGAGGATAATTCAACTGCAAATAAAACGGGTCCAAGGTTAGGGAAGACCAGGTCGCCTTGTCCGATTAATACATATGTATAGCCTATATATATTTGAGTTATTACAAAGGGTGTAATTGTTAGAGGAGGGTGAATGAGGAGAAAAGGATGTGTGCGTCCACGGGAACGGATTATTCCTGAGGGATGGCAGGGTGGGCTGTGAATCAAAGAGCGCAATGTGGAGAGGATTGCGCACGACGCACAAGCAGCATGCCCCGGATAAATACTTATGATGAAAACATAATGTCTATGTGGGGGCTTTCCTTTTAGGAACAGCAATCCATATTGAAAAATTACGCTTTACAAAAACAAAGGAAATGAAGAAGTTACCAGGGAGCTGAATACGGAAAAAAAAGAGGCGGTATTTTCTACAGTAAGTTGCTCATTAGAGAAAAATACATTTATTATTTTTATCAGACAAATCTGAGTTTATCTGTCATAAACACACACTCACAGATGGCAGGTGATCTTTTTTATATTATATAATTTAAAACAGAGTGACTCCTCTCAGCCTGTTTTGGATGAGATGTGAGTCGAAAATAAATTTAATTTAATAATATATGCCAGAGAAGCCTAATCACTCCCATTGTAAATAAGATTGGTCAATGCTATTTAACCATAATGTCCACATAAATAACCACATGCCATTCACCTATATTGACTCAGCAATCGACATTTCAATTAAGTTGCGCTTTAAACAAGCGTCTCCCACACTGTCATTACTCAATGTCAGCGAGCAACGAGAGACACTCATCTGGGACTATTTTCTCTCCAAGGACACAGTTTTGTTTTCTTATTAACATCATATAATATCATCTCTGACGTTATGAACAACACTACTCTGTCTTTATATCGAAACATACGGGATAAAGGCGCAGCTGGAATAGAGGCATCTTACCGGCTCTCGGGCGCACAGGTTGTCGAGTCCAGAGAAACTAGAAGTGGAGATGTTAGAATCGCCACCTAAAGGCGCGACAGAGAAACAGTCCAGAGGCGGAGACGGTGAGTATATAGCAGCGGAGCGCACTAACAAAATCCCATCCAGCGGCGCGCAACTGACCCTTTCTCCCTTAAGAATATATTTATTTCTTTATTCGTTATTTATATATCTCAGGCTCCGGCTGCCCATTGGTCTCTTCACGCAGGCGTGAGTCACAGCCTTTCCTCCCACTGACGACTAATGAAGCCTCCCTGAGTGCCGCTGACAGCCACAATCCACTTTAAGGAGCCTAAAAAGCCAAAAGGAAAAACACCAGTGACGTATGCGCACCCCATTGCGCGTGTGTGTGTGTGTCTCCAGGTGTGGGTGGGTGTCACAGGATGGAGGATGGAGACTTGCATGTGAAATGTGCACATATAGAGATTGACCTTGGGATGTCAAACCTACTTGGTTTATGGTGATTCAGTAACAACAGATACAGATATTAATGTCCCAGCTTTACATCTCTTTATTCCTGTGATGGATTGAGTTGGATGGACCTGTGGAGGCTCGGTGTTTCATGACATCTATTTAACCAGGTGATTCAACCCAGTATAAAGAAATTTCTTATAAAAGGCAGCGAGGGATGGAGAGAGCAGCGTCCATGACTCAACCACCTCTCCATCCATCCATCCATCCACACAAGCGCCGATGTTGTATTCACCTTCATGACAACACTGCATGCATCATCATCTCTGACCTGCACCTCTTTTTTTTTATAACCTTGACATGGACAATAACACCGGGGACATCAAAGTGAGTGTAGCCTGGCGGGCGTTGACTTAGTGTCCTCACTGTCCTCCCTGTGCCTGCATGTGAACCAGTCCACTGAATGGACCATGAAGGGACCAGCCATTATGCCCATTCAGCCACTGCAAATTATTATAAAGCCCGTATGTGATGGCGTCCAAACTGTCTCTGCTCCCGAGTCATGCGTGTAGAGATGACTCATAAAGAGAAGCAGTGCCATATAACTAATAATGTCATACTGGGCAATAGGATTCAAAATGTTGTGCGCTGATAGTACCATACTTAACAATTACATTTGTTCATAGAAGACACATCAAGACAACAACCCATTATTTCCTCTTTGAAAATGTATCTCAAATAAAAAACTTTGTGCAGATTGAAAAGTTTGACCCCCACAAACAATCCCACATCGACTTGCTTCAGTGAGACAGGACTCATTTTCCATTCAGGTGCCACTGAACCCTATTAAAGAGGAAGAAATACGAAGGGAGCCCCGCAGTCAAATCTCAAACATCACTGGGAACCCAAAGGAGCCATGGTGGAGAAATGGTTTGTGGTCATGTATGTGAGGAACATTGCAATCTACTTATCGCTGTACACGTATCTGATGTTTTTGTCTTCCACGGACAATTAATAAGCCACATACTTTTATTTTTCATATTTTTCAATATTCGCATTTAGTTTATCTTTGTCAACCTCGACCAAGCGAAGCGATACGTCAACGTTTCTTTGCACCAACTGAAAATCGACCCAAAAACAGGTGTATAGAAATTCATAGTAAAGCTCATGGAGAAAGTACAGGTGTCTTTTAAACCTTGAATTTTCGGTTCTCACAGGTGTTTACTGTTTGACTGGGCTGAGAACTTAGCTTAGGTTAAAACCAAAGTTAAAATATTTTTACAAAATAAATATTTGTAGGAGGAGCTCCCCAGCACTGCAACCCCTCAACATACTCAACAGTACTGTGTTGGCTGTGGAACCCTTAGGTTTCTGGGATCCACAATCTCCATGAACCTTAAGTGGGAACCCAACATAAATACAATCATCAAGAAGGCCAAGCAGAGGTTGTACTTCCTGCGCCAGCTTAGGAAGCACAACCTGCCTCAGGAGCTGCTGATCCTGTTCTACTCTGCAGTCATCGAGTCTGTTCTCTGCACATCCATAACTGTTGGGTTTGGATCGGCCACCAAATTGGATAAAAATAGATTCAAAGGGACAGTCAGGTCTGCAGGAAAGATCATCGGTGCCAACCTGCCCACCATCCAGGACCTGTACACATCCAGAGTCAGGAAACGGGCAGGAAAGATCACTGCAGACCCCTCTCAACCTGGACACAACCTTTTCAAACTCCTCCCCTCTGGTAGGCGCTACAGATCTCTGTTCACCAAAACCAACAGACACAAAAACAGTTTCTTTCCCCTCGCCGTCTCACTACTGAACAGCCAACCCACTGTGGCACTGTGCAATAACTCTGGATCTTTACAATAACCACTGTACAGTTACTCCCGAAATTATATTATAATTATATTTAATTATATTTATTTATTTCACCCTCACTCTATAACCGTAATACTCATGCCATTTAATATTTATCCCTGCACTTCTTTTCTTTCTTTTCTTAGACCGTCGCGCTGTTCGCACTGTTTGTATTGTTTTGTGTTGTTTTGTGTTGTGATGTGTATTCCTGTTTAAGCACACTGAGAGCCACTTTATCAAGTCAAATTCCTTGTTTGTGCAAACTTACTTGGCCAATAAAACCTGATTTAGATTCTGATATCATGTCGTCTGAATTGTTTACATTTTTTTTATTAGTTTATTTATTATTATTATTATTATCATTGCGTTGCATTCACATTTACCTTGTGCAGACCAGTTCATGTATTGTGTGCACAGTACAGAACAAATATCTGTGAAATAAGTGACCAAAGTGACTCTGTATTAAAATGTAGAATATGTTTTTTCAAAAGATGCTTACAGTAAAGTCAAGAGAGATTAGTCCAATCGATTTAAGGGGAGATGACATGTGTCTGTTCACTTATGTGTCTTCTTAATAGTCATCATCATCATCATCATCATCAGATGAGGAAGAAGAGGAGTCTTCATCATCATCGCTAAGGTCATCTTCTTCCTCATCTTCCTCCTTGCTCTCCTCTTCCTCTTGCTCTAAGGGGAAGAGACATGACAACAAGTGATGGTGTGTTTTGGAAAATGCAGCCTCTGTGTTAGTGTTTATATGAAGGGCGAGGAAACTCACCCTCCAGCAGCTTCTTCTGGATGAGCGAGAGAAACTCAGAGGCCTCAGGATGGTCTGGTTCATAGATTAGAACTGGAATGAGGAGAGAAGAGTCATCATCACTGGCTGACCTCACCGGTGGCTGATGTATTGACTGTACAGCTGCATGGATACATACTGAGCTGACACAGCTTATGGGCGAGCGGCAACTCTCTGTCCACCACAGCTCTGAGGAACTGAAACCAAAAGAACCTGATCTGAATTCAAGTCTATTTTCACGTTCAAATTGACAACAAGAACACCTGAAACCAAGCACTTAAATTGGAGCCAACCTCTCGACACAGTGTGTAATCACTGATCAACACTGTCTTTACCTTTAATTTCAGGCCCAAGGGAGCGGCGAGATCTTCATCCTGAGCGTCATCTTCCTCTCTCTGCCCTTCCTCCTCCTTCACCTCATGTGTATGGAGAGGTTCAACAAGCGGAGGAGTATGAGCCCTCCCTCCTGGCAACCATTAATTATCATTGTCACCATTGTTTACTGGCTACATTTCTTTCTTTGCAATTCTACAACAAACCGACCTGGTTCTCCTGGACCCGACGACTGTGTGTTCCTCCAGTCTTTCATTTCCAGCTCTTCTTCTTCAGCCGCTGATACGGCGCCTTTTTCAACCCTGAAATCATGTTGAAGATTTAAAACGGGACATTGGGTGTGTGTTTCATTTGTCTCATTAACCTCTGTGTGTGAGAGGTGAGTACACACCTTGGTGTTATGTTCCCAGATTCCTTCCAAACACAATCTCCAAGAGAGAAGAGAGAGAACAACAGACACGCTATATTTTTCTATTTGGCACAACAGATATAAATATTTAATATTAAATACATTGGAGGAGAGAAAGCTGAAACTGTCTGGATATCTGATGCTACTACCAACATTAAACTTACTGATAAAGGAAAATAACACAGATAGCAAAGAACATCTCGGGATAATAAAACAACAGTAATGCAGGCCTAGAGCAAATGTAAATGAAAATAGAATGGTGATGTGATTAAAGGTCAAAATTAGCTCTAAGTTATAAAGTTAACTTCTTTTCAAATGTGCATATTAGTTCATGTGCATGGTAAACACTGATAAACTTCAATTGCAATGACAATGAAAGTGACAATTTTTTTCATTCAAAATAAAAAGTATTTCCAATGGATCTGGTGTTGTGAGGCTGCTTTTAGTGGAGGAAATTATCATCTCTGTCTTTCCAGAAATAGATTTCTCCCTCTAAAATTGTTGAACATTATGCAAATGAGTACTGATTAGATTCATTGTGCGTTGCTCTTAGAGAGTCCCTCTCATACCTCCTGTGTGCTGGACATCCTCACTGGGGGATCCAGTCTTTTCAGTCTCCTGGCAGGAAGGAAAAATGCAGAGAATCCTAGTGAAGGAAAACGTGTTTCTGTCAGTTCCCTAATGGTAGAATCTATCTCCGAGTACCCACCTGTCTTGAATGAGGCCGGGTGCTGGCAGGAGAACTCCTGAAGGAAGCCGAAAAAACATCGAGATGAGCATTGTAGGTTTTGACAGATATGTATATTTCTTAAAATTATTTTATTCCTAATTCCTTACCAGGGTTTATCGGTGACTGTCCTTTTCTTCATTATCTCTATAATGATTAATAATTATTAAGATTAGTATCTTTTCATGAAAGGCTCATGATCAGCAGAAGGAGAACATGGAATTCAACTGGAATCATAATTCATCCGCCAACCAGGCTATGTTTCCCCCCGTCTTTTTGTTGATTGGTTTGTTTGCAAGAAGGATTATACAAAAGTCAACACAAAACTTGGTGGAAGGATGCGTTATGGGTCATGGAGGAACACATTTATGCATTTATCTGTGAGCTTCACTAACGTTGTAAGAACAGGTTCCTTTTAATTATTCAAATATTGCAGGGAAGAATAGTAACATCAAACATATTTCCAAAATATTGAAGGATCTGTTATTCTTGATTTTTCTCTCCTCCTTCTTTACATTTTCACAGATTTTCCAGTGATTACATGGATCAGGCACATTAAGGGGAGTGGTGTCTATGAGTGTGTGAAAAGTGGTGCAGCTTAATTGAATTGGAGGGGACTTATGGGCCTTGGTGGAGGTATGTGGTCTAATCCATTAAAATGGACATGAATCTGGGTGTGATGTTCAGTGCATGGATTGGCATTTGAGGGAATATCTTCTTATCATCATGTTTGTGGGTCTCAGTGTGTGCAGATTCAACTTCTACTGATGGCTACATCAAGGTGGCGACTTTCAATCAAATAAATAATCAAAATAAACAGCTTACAATATTAATAAAGCAGTGAGTTGTGCAACAACTGCAAATTCCGAGGTACAACCAGCACAGTGTTGAAAGTGCCACTATTTCTATACCGTTTATAGCTGTTTAACTGGTGGAGGATTTCCCCAAACATTCAGAACCTGGCAATGGAATTTCAAGCACAGAAAACACCTAAACACATCCTCATTGCATCTGAGTATTATCATAAAACCTCTGGTACTTTTATAGTGATTATATTGCTTGTGAGTTTGTCTGTGATACTGCGAATATTCTGATGTTATTATCCCATAATGTCCAAAAAGCGAGGGGATACAGCCATTCAAGTATTCTAGCGATAAAGTCCTTTTTCACATTACCATTTTCATATTATCTTTTCAAATGTGCAATATTCACTGTGCTAGACTCATTTGTAGAAACAATTCTGTCTAATGCAAACCGTTATGTGCAATCCATTCACTGTACATAATCTGACACATCATATATTTCTTTACACTGTATATACCGTTTAAATCAAATTTATAAATTTCTATATATTGTTGTATATTTCTATTTCTTTATATTCCTTCACCAAAGCACTGCATGCTACTTATTCCATGTCTGCTGCTGCTGTAACATTGCAAATATCCCAATTGGGGGACTAATAAAGTAAAATAGAGTAATAAAGACTGATCTTATCTTATCTTAAACACCATTGATGACTAGTTGAGGTATTCAGATCTTTCAAGACATCACATCATTGAAAAACTGTATTTACTCAAGTTAAAGTATGTTATGATAAAGTATTAGCACCAAAATAATAGTACAGTAACACGAGTAGTACTTATTGATGCATTTATGTGCAAGCTTCACTATGGTTGCAAGATGGGCTTAATTTTTTAATGAATTCAATTACTGCAGGGTAGATTCATCTGACGTTACAGCGACATGATCAATTAAACTAAATTGAGAGACTGAGAATTAAGCAGCAACTTCTGCAAAGCTGTCAAATAAATGGAGTTCTGTAGTATAAAATGCAGTACTTGGCTCCATGTATCTAGCCAATAGAATAGTGTCAACACTTAAGGAAATAGGCTATATCTCTGTAGTACATCCAAATGTATTTAAGTAACATGACTCACCTACTCATGGAGGAATATAAAGTAATTTGCAGCCTGTAACCCTTGTATTTTGTAATTTCTTGCGATGTTAGCTGACATGTCCTGGTCCAGTCTGCAGTTAGCTAACAGCTAAAGCTAACAGCTAACACACGTCAACACAGCGAGACAGGGCTCCAGCGTCACCATGGCAGCGAAGTTCCTGCTGCCTTCACGGACTGCAGGATCTTTACCTTCAAAAAAACATTAACTAGGTCAGAACATTATTTTCGTGTGGTGTTATACATACATTTGGCTTGGTATTCACAAATGGATGAGATACTATAGCATTTGGTCTGAATGCAAAAGGATGAAGACTGTTATGATGTGATTCTAAGTCCTTATATCACTAACATGAATTTAAGTCCTACATATAATCTTTAAAGTTAAAGGAATAAAACCACAAAGATTTAATGAAAATTTAAATATATTTCCTCTTTTATATGAATACGAATATTCATTTGTGTGTTAATGTTAATTATAGTACTAATAATGATATAATAATAATAATATACTGTTCCCTTTGGCAGCTACTTTGTACTCAAAGCAAATGATGACAAAAGGAACTAGGTCAGAGACAGTCCAAACTTGTCCAGTGACCTTTAGAGGGCAAAATATAATAATGTGTTTCTGATTCTTAAACCTTTGATTGGCCTGTATAATGTTTTAGTATGTATTTTAAACATTGCCACATATTCTGCTCTCTCCTTCCTCTTCAGTTGTCAGCAGCAGTGCAGAGTGTTTTTGGCTGCTCCATCCAGGAAATGAAGCAGGCTTAATTATGCGCCAAAAGTAGTTGACTGTATTTAAGCTGCAAATAAAGAGAGTATTTTAAGGTATCTTTCCCAGGCCCCTCTTACACATAGCCTTCCTTTTCCTGTCCACCCACCATGTCAGCCATATTTTATCTAATAAGTAGCCGTAATTACTACATTAGCTGTGCACACACCAAAAGAGCTGCTCTCAGTCTTGAATCTGTGTTCGAGATGACGTGAGGATTGTGTGTATGTGTGCAGTTAATAGGTTCATGACTCTTCAGCATTTGACTGCATTGTCTCACGGTTGTCTTCAATCCTCAGGAAGATACAATCTGTCGAGTGGACTGACAGGCCCTGAGACTCAGGGGCTAAATTGGAACTTGACTGACAGGCTCGTTCATTTTCTGCCACAGTCTGAAGCACTGGTTAGAGAAAGGTGAGGTTAGTTTGGTGTGTCACATCCCTCACCCCCTTCTCTCTTTCTATCTCTCTCTCTCTTTCTCTCTCTCCCTCTCTCTCTCACACACACACACAGAAACACACGTCAATTAGGTGGTGCAGTGAAGTTACTCGGACTGAGCGCTCCCTCGAGAACCCTCCTCTCATGCACGCCAACGTGCCGCTGAACCGTATGCATGTGTTTTTAAGTGAGTGCGCATGTGTGCGTTTAAACTGAGTTTTGAAGAGTGTCAAAGTGGAGAAGAGGCCATCCATCCCATCTGGAGAAAAACTTAGACTTTTCACTGCACCAGCAGAAGAAATGGTGATGATTTATGAGGTGCAAAATACTTGAGCTTATGAACTTGTCATATACACAAATTGGGTTTTCCTGTTTAACATCATGAATTTTGCATATGTCCCCATTTAGTGTATAATGTTAGGAGCCTTCAGTATTAATATTAATATGTCATTAAGGTACATTCCTGCATGAACAAAACAAAACAAATGGTACATCGTCTCCAGAATATAAACACTTTGATGTCATCAATCCCTTAAGTCTGGAAATTTGTTGTGAATATTTTGCCTCCATTAGTTGTAATTCATCTCAATCTTTTCTATGTTGTTTTATATTAATATCTCGCAGCATGACAGGTGCATCACTCAAATTGGTCCGACAAACATTCCAAGCCACAATTAAGGTATTAAAACAGAACTAAAAACACGAACTTTGGGCTTAAATGCTTTGGAAGGATAACAACAACCTTCGGCCTGTGCATGATATTTTTTTACACAAATTCATTCACTGCAGCCAGACATCCTTTCAACCCACATTTTATTTAAATTGTAACAAAGATTTAACAAAGTCATCAACTGCGTTCGACCAATTAAAACTGTATAAAAACAATGCACAAATCGTACGTGGTAGTTTTTGAACATGGAGTCCTGGGTTTGAGTATTTGTCAGAAGTTTCGAAAAAAGGAGAAGGTTTTCCATTTGAGTGCTTTTTGAGGCATAGGGTGTAGGGATCGGCCATTGTGTGTCAATGTGTTGTGTGTTTGATCATCTTAATGTTTAATTTGAATGTGTAGCATTAATAAAGTAGTGGCTTAATAAGCAACATTAAGTTGTATGTGAAAACCAAGTTAGTATTGTTAATAAAAAGTTTAAGGGACAAGAACTAAAACCAGGTTTTTCTTTATCAGGACTTTGTGGGTGTTGGTTGATCATATTTGATTTGCAACTTTGACAAACAATCCAGCCAGTCTTGGTAGGTTGATGACCTTTGTTACAAAAATGTGACATCACTAAACCCCACACTCTACAAACCAATGAGAGCACACACCCAACAAAAAATACAAGTAGTTTCATCTTCTTCCATTGTGTTTGTATAAATATTGTGTTTGTATAGGACCAAACATTTTAAGGAGAAGCTCAGGAGAATATTATTAAAAACCAAAAATTAATCTTGAGTTCATCAATATTAAAAATGTACATCTGTAATCTAGCAATGGAGTGTCTTCATATCAAATGTCAAAGAGCAAGGTGGAACGTGAGTTAAACACTGCTCTGACACTCTGTCTTTGTTTTGTCCTCCCAACATTGTGCCAAACAACAGACAGCCGGAGAGGGCCACACACACACACACACACACAGACACACACACACACAGCAGCAGCAGCAGCCCATCAGGCACATGCAGGCGCACCTGTCATAGAAGGTTGATGGGAAAATATATTCCACACAGACGACATGATAGCAGAGGCATTTCACACTTCACTGATCCATTCGCTTTGTGTGCACGAATGAGCGTGTGTGTGTGTGTGAGTGAGTGTGTGTGTGCGTGCATGAGCACCTAAAACATGCAACTCTTTCCGGGTGCTGGTGGGTTGTATGTACTGTATGTGGCTTGTCAGCCTATACACTTCTTACAAATTTCTATATGATGAGCCCGGAGGCCATCTTGACAGCGAAGGAGAACGCACACAGAGAGGAGGGACAACGTGCACATCACAGGACATCAGGATGCATAATGTGAGATATGTATTACCACAGTAGAGAACCAGGGAACATACTGTCCCCGCTGTATCATCATTAACGAGGATCAGCAATAACAAAATGAGGCAACATCACGCCGTCATAATGAAACGGTATTGAGGTGCATGTTTGTGGGTTCATATGTATATGGGACTCATGGTGATGTGTCCTCGGGCACACATGTTTATGAAGCATCTGTGCAGGTCTATCAGTGTGATGTGGTGTATGACGCTCCATCCTCACGCCTCACAGCCTCTGGCAGGCTGAAGGCTAATAATAAATGCAAATTACAATCAGAGGAGCAGATCGGAGCTGGAGAGGATAATTGCTCCATTATGGCTCTGTGTGTTTGTGTGTGCGCGAGCGTGTGTGTGTCTTGTATAACAGAAAGAGAGAGAGGTAAAGGGGGGGAGCCGAACGCTGGGCGATGATGTCACCAACAGGCTGGATAACGGGACAGTGGAGGTGTGAGAATGGGGTGTTAAAGTATCGATTTATTTGCTGGACGAAATTTTACTTTTCCATTCTGAGGGGCCAAGTAGGGCTAATTAGTGTGTGTGTGATGTAACTGTTAGTCACAAATCAAAACAAAGACAAAAAGAGAAGAGCACACGCTGCTCCGGTATGAACTGTTTCAAATACAGATTGAATGAACCGTGAATGAATTCTCTGTCATTTACAGAAAGTGTCATTCCTATTGATATTCCATGATGTTTTCATTGAATCTATTAGGAAACTCCTCATCTTTTTCAAAGCAAAGGCTGGGATGTTTCCCTTGGGTCAGCATGTAGTGGCCTATGTTGTTGTTTCAACCAACCATGACAGCATATTACAATGCAGGAAAACCAGACTAGCCCATAAAAGAGAAATAACATGAAACATGTCTACAAAACCAGTTATATAACATTGCACATTTTTATGCCATTAACAAACATGTTTAAATTAATCCAGCTTTTAGAAGTACTGCAACAGCAAGAAGAATCACAACTCTTGTGTTTCTATGGTAATAGGTAGGTGAGTAGCTAAGCTCAGTTATGGGAGTATCAAATATCTCATTATGAAAAAAATTGGCCAAACACATCATCAAAGGTGACAAAATGGAAATACTTAGCGATGAGGGCAAAAGTTTTAATTGATGAGCTTTGAATAAAAATGAGTGATAGCCGTAGTGGAATTCTTAGGCTGCTTCATGAGCACAAATCTCCTGCTAGCTTCTTCATATGTAAGAGGTAAAGTCTGGAAAAAAATGTTTGAATTTTCCAAACATTTCCCAGACTTCATGTCTAAAAACAGCTTAATTAACTTGTTAAGGCCCTTTTGTTCGAGCAGTATAAAGCTGACAAGTTTAGTCTGAGCTGTGTTGTTATCTTTGGACAGAAAAAAGCTGGTTTTCCCCTGTTCCTACCTTTGTATCAAGCTAAACTAACCCTTGTCAACCTGTGGCTTCATATTTACTATACAGACATGAGTTTGGATGTTCTCATCAAACTCTATGAACTATTTGGGACAAAATGTCATAATGGGGGAAGAATAAGATGTGAAAGAATTCAATATAAGCATTTGTAAATGCACTTGTCTGCATGTTTGGTAATATAACTGCCACAAGCATGATCCTGCTGATCCATTATAAAAACATCCATTTGAATAGATTTCCAGGTAACTTATCATGAACAAACAAAAACAAACCATTATATTTATTCTAGGCTATGAGGAAATCACGATGCTGGTAATCCAACTGGCATTTCACCAACACTGAGCACTGACTGCAGCTATACTTTGAGAAACCACACAAACAGTCAGATGACCTCTCCCAGATCACACACTCGCATTTCATTAACATTTATCTCTATATTTCCTCCATTTAAGCATAAAGGAAATGGTCTTAACCTCTCTGTCTTCTTTACCTCCATCATTTTACTTCCCAAATTAATTGTGTGGGCAGACATGTAAATAGAAATGCAGTGACATTGGCTTATTGTATTTGATCTATTAAATCTTTCTCTAGTTTGTGTCTTCATGACATGAGCCAAGGGGTTTTGCTGTTAATATTTAAATCATTACACACGCTTTAATCTTAATGTGAAATCTATTAAGGAGGATGACTCCGGCCTCTGGGCACTTTTATTAAGCATGTGTGTGTGTCTCTGTGTGTGTGTGTGTGTGTGTCTTTCTCTCTGTCATCATCATCATCTTTGGCTTCGTAGGCACTCTACTCACTCTCTCCATTTTTCTGCCACACAGCTCACTGATGAGCCGGCCCATCTGTCTCACTTTCAGCCCATTCATCACTTCCTCACTCATCAACTCTGTATTTCTTCATTTTCTTTCCTCACTCCATCTCTGTCTCTCACCGACTCATCGCCCATTTCAGGGTTGCTGTTTTTTTCATTCCACTCTTCTTCCTTCCGTTCAATCCAGCTGCCTCTCTCGCTTTCGCCTATCCGTTGTTTTCCTCGCCTCATTTTCTGCCTCTGTCGTTTCCGCCGGCCGTCCATCCATAGAGGAAGCTATTTCCATGAACAAGCGCGTAATGAGTGCAGTCAATGAACCCTCATAATGGGCTCATTTGATCAAAGAATCAGCTTGGGAGGGAGCCCAGAGAGGAGAAAATAGTCAAAAAATTCATGGAGTCTTGTTATTAAAATATAAAAATTATCAGTTCATATGTGATTGTGATGCATTGCATGAAACCTGTCCCACACGAGGCCATCCGATGTCAAAAACAAAACTGTTTGTGCTGGGAATTTCAAAAACTCCTGCAGCTTTAAGAATAATCATATTAAAAATCTTTAAACTATTACAACAACACATACATGTACATATTAATATCGTTTAAGAGTGCAAGGGAGCAATTAAAATGTAGTTAAATTTGACTAAAGGGTAAACGAGCAGTGAAAAGATAAAAGTGACAGGGGAGGATAGAATGCACCATAAACCAGGTCCATAAGGCGGCTTTATGACCTTTATGGAAAAAAGAGAACACTTTAAACCGGCTATTCCTTCTCTCTGTCTCACACTCCGGCTCTATGACTCTATTCCTCAGGCACATGCCCCCTTAGTTTCTCACTAAAAGTGGCAGAGTCCTTGAACTTCCTGTCATAATTGGAACCATAGTGGTTGCTTCACATTGGGAGAGTATATGTGTACTCTGCCGCACCTGTAACCACACCCAGCAGTCATGTCCCTGTGTACTGAGTATACACTGAGTCATTACTGCAGCAGGCCGAACAGCTAGAGCCCCACAGTTCAGCAAGGAGTGATCTTAAGGGTGTGTGGCGTTACTGATTCATATGTGATGGAAATTCATCTTGAGATTTGAAATAATGAAATTCTCAGACCGGAGTTGCTTTTGAGTCTTTATAATAATAAGCTCTGCAGAGTTAAGAAGCAAAATGCTCAAAATGGAACAACTGGCTGCAAATTCACGAAAGCCAGAACTTATACAAAAAGAGGTTCCGTAAGAGATGATATGAAAAAAAGAAGACATGAAAGACATGAAAGACATGAGATGATCATCTATGCCCTATCTGCTGTGTCCGTCCGTCCCTGGTACCAGTTGGAAGAAAAACATCACCAAATAAGGGTTCCATCCTGTCAGGTAGACAGTTTCACACCTAGTCAGGGGATTTCCACTACCTTAGACGCTGGTCAGTGGAATTTTCCATTACACATAATAGATGAGATATTAAAATCAGAGTCAACTTGTGAGGCATATGTTCTGTGATAAAGGTTTGCTTGGTGGGCTATAGTTTAGTATTTCATTTTCTTTATTTCATTGTACACTTCACTAAGCGTCCTGTTTTTAGTTCATAAGGTCAAATGGGTGGTGGCCTGAATGTTTTGGTCATTTATATGAAGGATAGTTTAGTTTATTTAGCAAGTTAATCTTTTATGTGAAACTGTCAGTCAGGGGAGTAAGGCCAGGGTTTCAGAAGAGGGCTTGTCTTTTGTTTGATTGTGATTGTGTAGTACTTTTGTTCACTGTTCACTAGCACTATTACAATAAAAGGCATGCCAGATTGCATCGGTTCGCTTCCCGTATACTCCTAGACTAAAACTTGGCTGCAACAGTGGACTACTGATGACTTGTTTGTTTATGTTGACAGAATGACAGCACTGTCAATCAAAAGTATAAATCATACCCAAACAATAGCCCTCACTAGAATGAGCTGCACCAACTCATACATTTCCATCCCTTAAAAAAATGACACCATATCTTGCAATGTTATGGAAATTGAAAAGAGAAAATCCTTGAATCATGCAGTTATTTGATTCTACCAAGACCCATATTGCATCCCTCCAACAAGGTCATCCGTCAAATATTTTTTGCGTAATCTTGCTTCCAAACAAACAAACCAACAAACAAAGCTCCTGACAGATGTATAAAATCAGATTTGATATGTATACTCTTATTACATCTTACATATCCACATTTTTCCTACTGATTAAATTAAATATATCCGTTTCTAGTTTCAAATTTATTTTCTTAAGCTGCATGAATTAAATGTTTCCCTTCTTTCTTTGTCCATTTAAGGCCATCATAGCAAGCTGTAAACAGCTTTTACATTCATATAAAACGTTTTATGGTTAGTTCATAAGCAAACAGTACAGTACAAACAGTAAAGTACAAACAGTACACACCCAGTAGGCACAGATCATTAACTTCCATTCGCTGCCATATTTCTGGCAGTGAAGTTACCTCTCTCTTTTGGCTTTGTTTTTGGTCTCCACCAACAAATGCCTGAGAGATCTGAGCTGTTCGATACTCCATATGTTCACTAACTAGTTTCTAACTCTGTCAGTTGACCATTTGATGCCATGCAGGTGAAGTCGGCTTTGCTAAAACCACTTGCCTCCTGTGGCTGTTTTGAAGAGAGCCATAAAACCAAACCAGTGAGCTACCAGAGACTAAAAGGTTTATATGAGAGGACCCTTTCCTGGTCCAAACCGCTCAACTCAACTATTGTTTATATGATATGAATGGAGAGGCGGTGTACTAGGGGCAGAAAAGGTCTCTGGTTCGTCTCTGGTTCATCTCTGGTTCGACTCCACGGAGAAACAACAAAAGACGAACCTGGATTGATCTGTCCAAAAATCCAAGAGTCTCCCTACCCTGGCTAGTCCCTCTGAGCAAGGCACCTTACTCCCCCAACATCTGCTCCCCGGGCGCCGTATGGTCGCTCACTGCTCTGTGTGTCCTGCACCTGATGGGTTAAATGCAGAGGTTAAATTTCCCTACCTGCATGAGTGTGCCTGTGCATGTGTTTGGTATAAATAAATGCATCTTAATCTTAATCTTAATCTTAATATTAGTTAGTGCAGCTTCAAAAGGGAACTGCTCAGGATCTGAAAAAATAAACGTCAGTGCTTCAACATATTTACAGTTTGATCTCAGCAGGTCATGACTGACCAGTCCCTATAGGGTCGACAGGGAAGATGGCGAGGTTTCACCTGAGGAAACACGTTCTCCCTCCTCTCTCTTCCCCTCCTCCAATCCGCCTCTTCCTCGCCCTGTCTCCGATGCATTCGAACGATGAGGGAATTTGAGTGACAGCCTGCGCGACCATTTGAAACAGCGTGAAAGATACAGAAAGGCCCGGGCGGCCGCATCTCCTGATGCATCATCTGGTGGTGAGTGGTGGTAGGTGGGTTATCGAGATTTATTCCTCGGGCGCTTCGGGGGCACTGGCATGATTATGATACCATAACACAAGGTGCCATAAAAAAAATGCTGTCAGCTTAATGATGAGCGGAGCGCTGAAATGTGCTCGCCATTATGTGATCAGTCACACCTGTCAAACACGAAGCCCTCCATCAACAGAGCTGTCACCGTCAGCTGTTGCCTCAATTCTTGACTCCTTCATTTTTGGTTTCTGGTCAGCGTGTATGTGAGTGTGTGTGTGTGTTTGTTTGTGGGTCGTTTTACCTCTTTTCCCAGGCAGCCACAAGTCTCCCACCTCCAATACCTCATGCGAGCACAGATAAGAGGTGAGGAATTACCAAACATGTCGGCCACATGCTGCTGGAGATCACACACACACACGCGGCCTCCTTTTAATATTTCGCAGGGAGGAAGAAAGGGCTGCATACATCATTCTGACAGAGCCAGAATGGAGAGAGACATCCCTCTGTTATCTACACACACACACGCACTGTCAGAGATTTATAGTACACGGCTTTAATGGCGCCCTCACACACCTCGCTATTCCTCTATCCTCTCTCGCACAAACCCACATCCATCCATCCATCATCCACCTTCCTCTGCCTCTGTTTTCCTCCTCTTTTCCATCTTCCCTCTATCTACTGTCCATCTCGCATCTTCCATTATTCTCATGTCTCTCCTCCCTTTTCCCTTTTCCTTCTCCACCTCAGGACAGCTCCCAATTTCTCTGCCGTCCCTCAGTTAATAGAAAGAACAGTAAAAATAAAGACGTCAAAGTCAGCCTCACTTCTTGATGCTGTCAGTGGAAAAGGAAGACTTGACTCAAGCTGTACAAGTTTTTATAAATACTTTATAGGGTTTCCAATAAACAGCATGCTGACAGCCATACATGACTCTGTAATGGGGAACGGTTAAAGCTTACACACAGATCATTTACTCAAGTGATTTATGGAGCAATGCTTACAGCCACACTGGGCCTGATCCCCTGCACCTCAGGTGTTTGTTGTGATGCTCTCATCCCGTGCACATTTGCTTTACTGACTTTGAACTCAAAGTGCAATACGTCCATTTCGATTATGGACTCTTTCTAAAGAATGTGTATTCTTTAGAAAAAGGATGCTTGTTATTTGAATATAGAAGATTCCAAATGGAGATGATCCTATACCAGTTAGATTGATTTATAAGTTGAAAGAGAAAAGAGAATATAGGTCAAGTAGTTTACAGAAAATGTCCAACAGTTTTTCATGTCTCCTTGAAGTAAAAGTTAAATCAGTCGATGATGAATTTGAGACTCTAAGTAGTGCGCGTTCCTCCACCAACAGTCTAATCAACCAATCAAGAACAATTTAGAAAATTGCCCCCTGATCTTGGATCCCCAGCAAATATGATGGGTTCTCCGCTGTTTTTTTGCATGATCCTGCAAATAAATAAACAAATAAACAGACGTAAACATCGGCTATTTGTTGGAGGTAAAAAGGTCCTTCTGCTGAAACGATGACCACAGGCAGAGCCAGAGAGTATATGTTCTGCTGTGAATGAAGTACACAATACAATCATGATTGGCTGTTGCTTGCACTACAGCCGAGGATATTTGCATGAAGTCGAACCTGCCTCAGCTTCCCTGTAGTGTAGCTGCGGCACATGTTGAAACTGTCAAGCTCAGTGGGGGGTGGTCCAGGGATAAAAAGCCAGAGCTCAATTTGGTCACAATGGAAAGGAGCTCCGGCTGGTCCCTGTGTGAATAGCCCATTAATGTCTCACACCATCCGTCATTAAGTGGGTGTGAGTGTCTCTTCTATTACCTCGGCGAAGGAAGTTGTGTTTTCATCAGCATTTGTTGGATTACGTAAAAACACCAAGATGGATTATCATGAAACTCGGTGGAAGGGTGTGAGATAGGTCAGGGAACACCCTCCCCCCCCCCGTATTAATATCTATAAACCGGGTATTTTGGTGTTGATCTGTTGACAATCTTCCAGAATTTGTGAATCAAAATAAATATTTGTATGGGGGGACGGGCTGTCTTTATTCAGTTTCTATAGATTATCTGATTCTATCTTTATCAGAGAATGGATACTTTACCTGCATTCAAAGTGAGCATTTCAGTGTGCATGGTATCATATCTGATCTCAATATGCAGTGTGGTGATAAAGTGGTCTTGCTGGAGGTTAGTGCCCTTCTAGTTTCTCTTACATTGAATTGCATTTCTTTGAAACAGAAATAAACAAATTGTTGTAAGTAAAGCTGCATTAATCAATATTTCTATTCAAATAATGGCCCAATTGACAAGAATCACATTCCATATCACATGTGATTTTTGAACCATGTAAGAGACACACTCACACACATACATATAAACTGGCAGGAAACATTTGTTGCCTTTTGACCTTATTTAACAATGTTTATACATAAGAACAGTGAGGAGAGTGTTTGTAACATCACTGGATTGGAGTCATATAATCTCATAAAGACTCTGCTCTCTCTCTCTCTCTTCATACCTGTACACCCTTCATCAGTGATGAAGACGAAAGGTTGTGGCAAGGTCACTGGAGACGCCCTCTGTACGTCTTTCTGTCTTTGTGTCCATTCACTCGGCAACAGCAAAGTCACAGAACATCAATATAGAGAGATGCACTCTGGGACGGCAGCATCTCAACATGCTGAGTGTCAGAGGACAATGACTGGTAATAATGACCCAGACTTTGTGTGTGTGTGGGTGTGTGTGTGTGTGTGTGTGTGTGTGTGTGTGTGTGTGTGTGTGTGTGTGTGTGTGTGCGAGAGTGTTTGTTATCTGATATTGATTGGCTGCAAAAATAATAATTGACCGTCCATTTTGTCCTTTTCATTTTCACCTGAACATCAGTTTTTGTATGCAGGAGATGTTCACACTCTCTTACGATCACACACACACACACACACACACACACACACACACTTCACACCCTCACGTACACACAGACACACACCCTCTCGCCCTCCAGTACAACCCTATAATTTGCCAGATGCGGTGAACGGCTGGTTACTATGGCAACTACAGCGGGGAGAGTTTTTTTAGTTTTTCTCAATTTTGGCAATAGGTCTGCGCAGAGACACACACGCACACGCAGTCGTCATGTGATCATGACTGAGGAGCTGAAGGGCGGCGTGAATCACAAACCTGCCTCTGAATCCGCAACCAATGGATGCCAGCATTGGATGTTTGTGACAGTGATGGCTGGTCATGTGATATCATCCAATAATGAAGTGCTTTCATTTTCACCTGCGGGTGGACTGAGATCTTTGCTTAAAGGGAACACACACACAAACACCCACACAAATACACAAACACACACACACACTCAGCATGGGGTTATCACAAGTATGGATGAGGAAAGCAGATTCTCTGAAGGAGTGGGAGGGTAAGAACAGAATGAGCTGAACTGACACTAATGTACTTAGACAATCTCAATGAGTCATTGTATGCAAATACAATGCACACACACACACACACACACACACACACACACACACACACACACACACACAAACACACACATATGCTCTAAATCGGTCAGCGGATGCAAATACAATCTGATTGATAAGTTAGCGGTTCGTAATGAATTTTCTGAAATGCCACTCTCAGATGCATCGTGTTGTAATTACTGATGTGCCATTTAAAAGACACAACCTTTAAAATGTTAAACTCTTCCATTCCCTAAATAAACCCCAAGTCATCAGCTTTACCAGAGATGGGTTATAGCGCTGAGCCAATAAAAAGAGAGGCAAAGGATTATCCTCACACACACACACACACACACGCTGCTGCTTCTGGTTGGGGCTGATAAGAGGAATTTTCTTCCCCTCAGGGAATCAAGCAAAAGGAAACACGACGGAAGGAGAGTGAGGGGTCGCGGTGGGGGAGGAGGAGGAGGCGGGGAAACAATGCGTGGGTGACAGTCGCAAGTTGACGTGTGCGTGTACGTGAGCGACGCCCCCGTCATTGCCAGTAATGTTAGGTCAGTCTGATGTTCTTCAAACCCAAGTGTGTGTGTGTGTGTGTGTTTGTGTGTGTGCGTGTGCTAGTGTGAGTGATCCAAGTTAACTCAGAGCTGCTCTGTTTTTCAGATTTAGGGGAATGGGTGTTAATCAATAAACACCGTGTAGACACAAACACAAATGCAAACACACACACACACACACACACACACACACACTGCTGCATCCAGCCAGCCACATGATTGAGGAGCTGTATTCCTAAAGTAACCTCCTGGGATCTGATTTAAGGAAACACCTCTTCCAAACTCATGTCTTTTACTTTGAAGGGTTTTGATTGGCTCTAACATAAAAGCTGTAACAGTGTACAGAGCTGTACTTTAATTAGCCTTTATTGGGACTTAAGTGATATTGCCTGTAGTTGTAGATTTCATTTTGAGGGACCATTTTAGACTTCGGGAACATCTTTGAGATGTGTAAAATGTTTCAGGTTGTCCTTGGCTTGCCCTTCATAAATCCACGGCAAAGCCTCATAGCTTGTGTCGGCCATACACGTTCCTGTCTGAAACGTGCGTGGGTGAGTTACGTATGTCTGACGACTGAGAACCCGGAGACGTCATCTGACAAAAAGCTGTTCTCCTCCTACCCCCCCCCCCAAGCTCGCTGTCAATCGAGCTATGCAAATAGCGGATTTAAGCTCGGAGTCTTCTTTGCTGGGGCGTCAGGCTGCAGCCAATCAGAGGCCAAACTCTGTGGCAGGAATTAACATAAATCTGCATGGCTAATGTATTGTGCAAATTGAAAGACTGACAGTGGGACTTCACCTTTTCTCAGCGATAATATAATACAACAACTGACCTTAAACTAAAAACGTAATGGTCGGATAAATCCATTAATTTGCCGACTGGAAAACAAACAGCATTTGTTTGTGTAATTGCCCATGAGCGGGGAGAGGGATGGACGGAGAAGGAAATGGAGAGAAAGTGTGTGTGAGAGGGAAAGTGGTGAATAAACAGTGGAGATGGATGAGTCTATTAAAGCAGGGTCCTAATCCGAGCTATTAGGAAGCAGAGTGAAGGAGTGTGAGAGAGGAGGGAACATACGTCGGGTTAATGGCTCTAAATACAGATTTAAACAGAGCAAAGGACTGTTGGAGATTACTATACATTTATTTGAGGGGGCCGCAAGGAATTATGGGCCGTCTGCACATGAGATTACTTTGGACCGCCTCCTCTGATCTTCTTTGATTTACATATATATGGATTCAGATCAACTATCTCACACATAAATGAAATCATTGATTGCACCATTGCACAGTCTGTCTTTGGAGGATGATGTTGGTTTTGTATTTGAGAGAAAGAAAACCTGCAAAATGTTTGCTTGTTGCAGACACGGCGCCATTAACTGTAGTTTTGACATTTGATTTCATTCGAGACACATCGCGTCATTAAGAAACCTAACGTCTGATTCTGACTTTTCTCTTACAACAATCAAACGAAAAGGTAAAATATTCACATTTTCCCTCGCAGCTGTTTCTACAAAAATGTACAGTCTTTAAAAGTGTAGTTGTGGTATATTAAATATATAAAACAATTTTAATCAGTCATAGTCTGTGCTCTGCGTGTGTCGTTTATTGTGAGTTTCTTGTGTGTAATTAGTCTGCTTCAGCCAGTCGATCCAAAGAGTATTTTAAAATGTCTCTGGTGGCTTGAGGCTTTTTCGACTGCTCAGCATTCAGCTCGGTGCTCCGAGGAAATCAAATGTTTTCTTTGTATTCAATTATAATTTCTAGGTGTTTTCTAAACTAGTCATTACCCTTTAACAAGGAAAAAACGTCATAATTAGTTTGAACCACCAACGTGTGTAGATCTATAACTTTTGGATGGGGGGCTATTAAGAAAAGAGCATGACACTGAATGATTTAAAAATCATTAGGGATATTACAGTAAAAAATTTTTTTTAAAGAAATATGCCTCTTTTAGCACATTTTGGGCTTGGTTTGATTAATTCTACAAATAAAATTGGATTAACTAGTTGGAGATTCGTGAAATGACTTCAACAGCTCATTTCTTCACTATAAACTAAGAATATGAAAAGAGGAACTCAGTGTGCTGTAGGTTTCAGAACTCTCACCCCATTATGTGATTCTATTATTAGTTGGTATTTTCTGTGTAGTATCTATTCAATGAAGCCTATTTATACTACATAATAGGTCTGTAGTTGTCATTATTAGTGGTCTACTATTTCCATCCTGGTCTCAAGCTGTTGGCCGACTCACATTTCAACATCATTTGTCCGGTTGTTCTGCGCCACACCCTGCAGCTGCCATTCTGTTGTGCTTCTGACAATGGAGTGTTTGCTGTATAAGATCCAACACCAACACTCACACAGGTTAAAGAAGAGTCACCAAATTAAACAGGTCTGGAATCTTTAGGATCATAAATTAAAGGGGAGGGCAGTAGCTATCATCAGATGTCCCGCTCCGCACCTAGTTCTGCACGGTGACGCTCACGGAGAAACAGCCATAAAAAGAATGAATGTTTGAGAAATGCAATAAATATAACTGTTGCTTTGTGCAGAAACATAACAGCCTGTTCCCCACAGTTTATCACATCATTTGTTGCCCGCTGATGATTCTCCAACCAGTTAATCACTCGCAATTGAGTGGTCCTCCGACTCGCATCAGGAAAAATAATTCACATTTCCACACACGTTGCTGATGTGCACCTCAGCAGAGATTCTGAGGACGGGTATTCCTGTCGCTTTCCACATTCTATATCCAGCCCACAGACTCAAACTGCTGACGTCACGGCCGCCAGCCTGCTCCTCTCCAAAAGAGTCGGCAGTTCTTAGAAGTCATCAGCTGAGGGTTAAGGTCGAGCATAAAGGTCACGGCAGAGTTAAGCTTCCATCCGAGTTTCCCACAGTTTCTCCAATTTGACCATTTCAAGAGAATTTTCCTTCACAGAGGAACATTCAGCTCTTCAGAGGCCTTGATAAGGGGAAACCTGCTGACAGGGCAGAAACCCTGGGGTTTAGTGGACAAGCTGAAATCTCAAGGAAATCGAACAAACACACAACTGCACACTTCTGCAGTTGCTGTACTTTGTAAGTGTAACTATGAATCCACGCAACTTGTTTGACAGCCAGAAGATTAAAGGAATCGATGGATTTGCGATGACGTCTCAGTGAACTCCATATATGGTTTGAAAATGCTCACTTGATTCATGCATGAGAGAAAAATGTGGAAAAATACTGATATTTTTGCGTCACTGTGATGCGTGTGTTCTGTATAAGTGATTCTCACCGCTCGCACACACAGTCTGGTCACAGATTGGATGAGCAGGCAGGCCTCAGCTCACGTCCAGCCAATCAGAGTGCAGCATGTCACATTCATCGTCGCAGTGATGAGTCCATGTTCTCAGAGCTGGAGGGTGCGAGGAGCAGAGAGAGAGGCCCAGGACATGGTAAACAACCAGGACACACACACACACACACACACACACACACACACATACACACACACACACACACACACACACACACACACACACACACAATCACACAAACACACACACTAACCATAGTAGACAAGCCTTCGCTTCCCATTAAGTTCAGTGCTGCCCTCAGGATGGAGTAAAAATACTTCTCCACAAAGAGTGGGAGCATAACATCACCAGTGTGTGTCTGTGTGTGTCCTGGTTGTTTGTGTGACATTGGCAGCATTTTTGTTTGTGTTCTCTCACCTTGCACTCATTTTCCTTTGCAAATAATCATTTTAATCGAGGAATCATAATTACCATCATCTTGATGGGTTTAGTTAAATCTGTATTAATGAAACATTATAATCACAAAAATATCATAAAAAGGCACAAGCCTGTAACTGTATTGATTGATGGGAATCCTGCTTTAGTCATGCAATAGATTAACAACAGTTACTGGGTGCAGTCAGGATCTCCAGCTCACTCTGAGTCATTTAGTTTTGTGATTACTGGAGAATCAAGAACGACACAGGATCATTTGTGGTTGCCTCTATGTAGGACATGTGTTGTTGAGTAGATCCCACAGCATGAGAAGGGAGCTTGTGACTAACACCCCTCCTGGCATCCATATGAATCACACCATCGGTATATCCACGGCGTACGATGAGCTCTGAGGAATTTTTGGGTGTTCTGGAAATATGCATAATAAAACTGTGATGCCGCACGCAACGATGAATATGAAGCTGGGGCAAGGAGCGAAGCTATTCGCTCAACATAATGAGAAACACCTAGCATGGCTGTGTCCCTGCAGGGTAACGATATCTGCCAAGTAGCTTGTCTAAATTTATCTCTTTAGTTTATTCTGTACAAAAATGTAAAAGCTGCAACCTACTAAACTAAGGTATGTCCATCTTTTCTTGTTCTTTTGTCCCAAGTCCCATCCACTACCATAGAGGGGGCGTGACCTATACCTCAACCAGCCACCAGGGGCCAACTGATGGGCTTTGGCTTAAACAGGGATCTGTTGTGTTAAAAAGCAATAACTAAACAAAGCTAGATGCATTTATGACACAATTTTGGCATGTGCTTTGATTTAGTTTTGTTTGTTTCTCTGTTTTCCCAAGGCCCATTCACTACCATGGAGGGGGCATTACCGATACCTCAACTACCCACCAGGGGCTGATTGAGATGCTTTTGCTTCAATTTGAGGATCTGTCACGTTATCCTTCTTTATAAACAATAAAGGGATTGGTGTCTCCCTGTTTGTGATGCCTGTGCTGTGTTCATATTTTGAATGTGTCATATGGGCGCTGTTTTTACAGTACATCGTTATGTAACTGCACACTTTCTAATTGAGTCCACATACATACTTGGTCACACAATGTACAGTGTTGTCTTGTGATCGGCACTCACTTTCATTCAATGTCATATCCTTCAGTACTGTTACACTGCAAGACACACACAAGCCCTTTTCTACACTGAGATTTGCTGATGGGAAACACCAGTCAAGTGATGCGCAGTGACATGAGTGCAATGTCCCTGCAGTCACTCATGGAGAGCACAGAACACGCTCCCTGTTTCACTGACAGCTCTTTGTGTGAGGATTAAACAATCAGTGCTACAAACCAAAGTGTGTGGGTGTATTTGTATCTGTGGGTAACATGTACTGAGAACACGTGATTTTCAGATTTTCAAGCTTTGCCGATTTCCCCTCACATTAGGAAGCATAGCATCTTTTTTTTTTTTCATTAAATGCTTGTTTGTGAAGACCATCTCTGTTCCTCTAGGACTATACATCTGGAGAGGGCCTGCGCATTCTCATTTTCCTCCTAAATAACACAACTGTATTCTCCTTCCTCGTTTTGTGCGCCACCAAACACAGATATATCCCCTCCTCTTCCATCCCAGGTCTGTTCTCAGAATCCTTTTGACAAATCACCACATTAAATGTGGCCATTTTGGGGCGCACCACACTTCCCTCTCCTTATTGGTTTCAGATAAAACTGCAATATTTCCACTCATCTATTTCCGCTCGTCGATGCCGTGCGTAGCGTTTGCGCACGCACCTGCCACACACACTCACATGCATGCACAAAAACGCTCACGGTGCTACACACACCTCCTCCTTCTCCTTGGTCGTTAATAATGTACTGATGGACACACTGAGGCTACTGACCCGTAACCAAGTCATTAATCAAACAATGTAACTAGCATATGATCATAATAAATATGCTGTAGATGAATGTCTTGCAGTCAGGAGAATAGACCCACTGCTTAGCCGAGAGCAGAAGGACAAATTTGATGGAAAAACAGATAAGAGGAAGCTGAGGTGTTCGCGCAAGCAACACATTCCTTCTGTGGAAATCTATGTTTTGACGAGCAGAGCCAAGTACATTCAGGGAAACATTACATGCCATACATAAAAGCCCCCCCCCCCCCCCCCCCCGTGCTGTTGGTCACTGTCTGTTGTACATGTTCACATTGTCGTTCACACATAGCTGTGGTTCCTAATTATCTATAAAGACTTCCTGCCGTCTGCGGCCGATCAGTACGCTGGGATCGATTGGTGTCTATGTAACATATAGGTGCTGGGGTCACCATCACATAGACTGAGCTGTTCTGCAGCTGCTGTCAATAATATGTGCAATGGGCCTCAGCAGTATCCTGAAAATTGAAATGGCGTTGTTCTGACCTCTAGTGGCAGCACGATGAAACTACAACATGACTTATTAAAGCTGGACGTTGGCTTTGTAGGGGAAAAAAAATATTCAGAAATCCATATATTTACAAAAATTATAAGCTCCTTTTTAATGTTTCTTTTAATATGTTTTTGGTCTAATTACCGTTCCACACCCAGTCATGCTTTTTTTTAGACCTGTGCATAGATAAGAGAGAGACAACATGTGAGCTGTGGTTTTTATATACAGTACATAGGATAATTGTCGATCATATGTTGTGCCAAGTTTCTCTGATTTAAATGTGTTTTTTGTTTGCATTTTAGTATTATAGATGGGGCGTTTCTTTCTTATGCAGGTTGTCGGTTTCCTCGGGATTTGTTTCAGGATTTGTTCATTTTCTTATGGTCTAGTTTGCAAACAAATGAGAACCAATTTGAGGTTGCCTTTTAGCCTTGCTCTTCCTTTTGTAATTAAGTGTTGGAGTAAGAGGTAATACATTATATTTTGTTCATCAATATGCTCTGAGATGACTGTTGGGTTGATGTCCACACTAGCAGGACATAATTCTTTTTTTGGGGGGTATGACTGTATCTGTGGAGGCAGGTTAACAAAATGTTTAGTCACGTGAGGACAAGCATAACAAAGGTGTTGTTCTTGTATCATACTTTCCATGACTGGTGTTGATGAATAACCTCAATATTTCTTTCAGGTAACTATAGATATTTTTTTTCAAAGTAGCTGGAGTGATATGATGGTTGTATGTTACAGTCATATTTCTATGAGGCCAACACAATGTGATATTGACACATGATGTTGCCATGAAGAGAAAATCACATATTGATTCATAAGAGAGTAAAGAGGAGGCAGATTGTACATATATGGAAATTAAGGTGTGTTGACTGAACAAGTACATTATCACAGAAGACACTGATTTGAGCGAGTTCACAAAAAGCTCTCCTCTGTGCACATGTAGTAATTTACCCTATGATACAGTAAATGAATACATACTAACCCAACTGATGCTTGGACTACTCTGTAATAATCACCACAGGGGAAATTACAAAGAAAATAAAATTACAGGGTCGATCAAATATTTGGATTTGCATGAAATTGAACTACTATTCATAATCTTTTGTTGCAATCAAGCTAAAGTATTACATTTTGAATTGGTTTTGAATTGGACTTGATTAATGTAAATCCTTTCAAGACCCCCTCTCAGTGTCTTGCGCCCCCCCAGGGGATCCCTACCCTTAGTTTGGGAACCACTGGTGTAGTTTACTGTGACTGTATATGAAAGCATTTCTAATTTCATAAGAGAAAACATTCAGATAGATTGTGATCCTTTTATATAGAGTTAACATATAAACATCCTGCATGCTTTGGTGGTTTGAGGTGATTGTTAAAGATGCTTGTCAAAAGTTTTCACTCATCTAATACTTGTCTGTTCTTTAAGTTCCTTTTATTCTCAGTTTACATTACAGATTGATTTTTGTTGTCCATGATAACACATTATATTTTTCTCCATCTCTTAAACTCTGCTGCCCCCAGTGGTTTCATGTGCATCCAAATGAAAAGAGCGTAGATGCATGGCCTGAACTATTTTGCCCCTTTCAGCTCAAAGCATCACTATCAGATATGACAGCGAGACACTGACCTCAACAGGAGTGTAGAACATGCACAGGGGACATCTGCACGACCTGATGGGTCATTCCAGCTCTATGTCCACGAGGCCCTCAGGCTGCCGCAGATAAAACACAGGGCTTCTTCTGCATGAGTGTGTTGAACATTTACAGCCCAAGACAAATGATGTGAAGGTTCAAGGCTCCCACACTCACCCTCACGCTCCTCTTGCACCCTTGCCTCTTGCTGTACAGACTGAAGATGACTGAAGCAGAAAGTGGCCTTGATACAAGACCACACATGTAATGTGTAAGAACAACTGTCAAGCGTGCAGGGAACACTTCTTCGAAAGGAAGAAAGAGCAACAATTTACATTTGTGCTGTTTTGTTATTTCTATGTCAAAGTTCTTTTCAAATGACTGATAATTTGTTGCTGACTGTTTTTACATTTACATAGTTCAAACCTGTGCATTTGTTTTCTAAGTAAAATGTACAGAGTTCGATTTATTCTTTTTTTTTATTTTATTTTGGCAACAATTTCATAATTTAGAAACTAGACAGGCTACCAATCTTCATCTCATGGTCAATTATCAGCCAAATAACAAGAAGTGATTTTGCAGAGTGAAAACATTTATCTGATTCCTCTGTGTCATTGTCAATGCTCTTAATAGAAACGTAGAAATGCTTTAATTGACTTAATCTTTACTGTTAGTCCTACTGTATTTGTACCATGTATTTTCACTCTCTTATTTTCTTTTTTGATAATATCTTCCATATATATATATATATATATATATATCCTATTTTATATATTGTATTGAAGGTTTGGGATACATGTATTTTTTTTTTTTTATATTTGGATGTAGTTTTCATATAAGCAACTAATGTTTTCTATTATATCCCAAATGCATTTATCCATTTCATTTAAAGAATTTTGTATTCATGTTGTGTGAAATAAACTAAACTAAATCTGCATTATTAGTTTATATGTCAGCTTTTGTATTGGTTATTCTCAAATAAGTTACTTCTTTACAACTTATTGTTTCAGTTCTCTTTTCAAAAGACAATAGGAGCAGCTCTCAGTGAACTATAATACAGAGACTCCTTTTCCCTGAAACACATGTGAGCTCCAGATGTGACCTCTAACCTCTCTTTGGAATGGTCAAGGGAAAATCTATAATATAATGAATAATGTACCTTTCTGCTCACAGTATAATATATGGGTTATACGTGTAGGTTGATCCTTATGTTTTCATCTGCTTATTTATGTTAAAGAAAGCTGAAAAGGCAGACCAGATGCTCAAGCTCTATTTAATGGAAAAACATGAAGCAGAGATGACTGGAGCTCCCACTCCTTCCAGTATTAATGGAACCACCTTTTTGTTACATGTGTCCACAGAGCCAGAGTTAGACTGATGCAAAAGCTGAGGTTTAAACCAGGATGTCTGATGACCTTGTTTCAGCTGTCAGATTTATTTCTGCAAGTTCAACGAAAAAGACAACACGTCAAAGACAATAATGTTTTCCAACGTGGGAAGCTGGGCACAAGTGTTGCAATTGGTTCTCACAGGCTCTATGTCGGAAAGAAAATCCAAATAAGCAGCAAAAGCAAGACTCTGAAGCTTCTTCTAGGCTTTTACATATGTCTGGTCTATATATTGTACCGTACATTCACTCATTACTACAAATTGGTGGTGATGTTGCCCTCTGTATCCTCGTCATGATTACTCACAAGTTGTGTAGGAAGTTGCACTGATGTCAACTTTGGAAGAAGTTGACCTAAAATTACATATCCCATATTATTACATGGACAGACCCAAGAATGAAAAGCTTAAAAATGTATACACGTAAAATTAAACATGTAAATGTGGCAACGAGGGAAGAATAGACTCTGAGGGTGGGGATTTATTTTAGCTCTTAAGTTAAACATCCCATCGTTGTCCTTTGGTTGGAATATGGTTTTTAGACATAATTATCCTTTTTTCAGTTTGTAGAAGTATTTGTCCTTATTTAGTTACAAAAGCACAATTTCCACTCTGACTTCAAGCCACTTCCCGGGATATTTCCTGAAACATTCTTTTAAATTTGGTATTTTAAGAAATATGTAATAAAAAATTATCTTACTTTGAACACAATATAGATCATTGCTTCTTGTAGGGAAAACACAAATGCAGAATTGCTTAATGCGGATGAGCCTTTTTATTTAATGTTTAGTTCATTAAAAACGAGAAATTGACTAAAATAGAAAAAAAAATTGCATGCACATTCAGGCTCTAGAGGTTTCTTCCAGGTAATCAGGGACTACTTTCTGTCCATACTCGCCAAAGTGCTGGTCATTGAGTGGACCTGTTGGGTTTCTTTCAATCTTAAGGTCTTGACCTTACCATGTAATGACTTGGCTATTCAAATTGAAGAGAGGCCGAGAGAGCTCAGTGCACTGCAAATTAAGAAAACACATGGTAATAGAAAAAACAGAAACAACCTCATCTTTTTCATCTTGTGCTGCAAAAACTCACAACACATCCAAATAAAGAAACGCCCTGCAAATAGAAAAAAAAACTACAACGGGAATGTTTTCAAGGGACTCAAAAAAGGTTTCTGCATGTGTTCTGCACTTTTTACAGCGCACGTGGCATCAACGTTGTTTGATGACAATTGTTGTCTTAACTCGCAGTGCACTGAGCTCTCTCGGCCGCCGTACACATTCGCCATCGGTATAAGATGATAGCTGTATGATCACTTCTCTGGGACGTCTGTCTCGGTTGCTTAGCGACAAGCGGTGGGCGGGGCGGATGGATGAGCCGGTGAGGGGCGGAGCTTGTCCGGCGGCAAGAGGAGCTGAGGCGGGGATCGTTAAACGCAGGTAGTGACTCGAACGCAGCAGCAGAAGCTTTGAAGCATTAGCACAGACACACCACCGGCGACCCCGCTCCCTGAAGCCCCCCCCTCCAAGCTCTCTGTGACTCGGTGCGCGGCTGGAGAACATGCCGGACGTGAACTGGAAGCCCTTCGTTTTCGGTGGGCTGGCGTCGATGACGGCGGAGTGCGGTGAGTGATGTGCGGGGCTGTGGGGTGGTGACGGAGGCCGAGCTGCGCCAAATAAACTTCTGGTGTCAGCCCGGCTTGTGATTTACAGGCGGTGTCTCCTCTCGCGCTCTGTCGCTGCAGGCACCTTCCCCATCGACCTGACGAAGACTCGGCTCCAAGTCCAAGGCCAGGTGGGCGACAGCAAGTACCGAGAGATCCGCTACAGAGGCATGCTGCACGCCATGGGCCGGATCGTGCGAGAGGAGGGGCTCCTGGCTCTGTACTCCGGGTCAGTGTGAAGGATCGCGTGTGTGCATGTTTGTGTGTGTGTGGTCTCTACACCCAGACATAGTGTGAAGTACCTGAGAACTGGACGCATTGTTGTGTTACGACCCTCCTGCCCTTTTTACACTTCCCTCAAATGTTAGCACTTCCTCTTTTGCATCAGCCATGGTCCCACCCACATTTCCCAACAACACAAAGTGGGGACCTGAGACTCAGGGAGGGTTTGTTTCTAGTTTATTCCTCTCTTGTTTTTACAGATTCATAAAATCCTGGAACATTTTACACTCGTTTTTTGTGAGTGTGTGTGTGTGTGTTTTTTTTTTTAATGGCTGGTGCAACATCCACCTAGTTTTATTCTGCATTATTACTCTGGGGCTTACATGAAATGTCCTTGTGTACAGTTTTGTTGTTGCTTGTTGTAGTGCTTGTGCACTGTTCCGCGGCTGAACTCATAATAAAAAGTGAACGTGACTTTTACAGACTGGCTCCTGCCATGCTGCGCCAGGCCTCCTACGGGACCATCAAAATTGGCACATACCAGAGTTTAAAGCGACTGCTGGTCGACAGGCCCGAGGGTGAGTCCTAGGTTCTGTCTCTTTTTACATCTGCCTGAGACTTACAGACAGACAAGTCGTTAGCTAACATGTGCACATTCCTCTTGAAGACCATAGGGCGGGTAAGGATGTGTGTGACCTAGTTAAATGTCTTGTGTTTATTGGGATGCTCTGTGCTGCTGTTAAAAAAGACACTGCAAAGACAAACTGCCTGTTCGATGCGTGGTATCAAACGCTCGCTCACTGCCACGGTGTGCCTCCCGCTCTTCTCCTCTTTCAGATGAGACTTTGCTGACTAATGTGGCGTGTGGTGTCCTCTCTGGTGTGATCTCCTCCTCCATCGCCAACCCCACTGATGTGCTGAAGGTAGCTGTTTGAACACACACAGTACTTTCGTTAAGCCTTGTTATTGTCCTGGTCAAACCGCAGTTCAAAGCAGTAGAGCAGGTCTGAAGGTTTCTTGGAATTGCCCCCCAGGTGTGCAGAAGCCTCCCATTGAAATACACAGTGTCAACATTATTGTTCTCTCCCTCGATTGTGCCTATAGGACTGTAATTACCAATGCAGCCTTGATTAGGAGTTTGCCAGGGCTAGTGAACGAATTAATTAAATTGATCAACAAATAGCTGGTAAATTGAAAACAATGTCTAGAACTGTATTTTGTCCTGTAAAAATTCCCTAATTAACAAAATAGTATTTACATTTTGACGTTAATATTCAAACAAATGTTTCCATTCGTTTGAGGGGTTTCTCATACAACTAAAGTTCAGTTGTTTTATTACTATGTTTAATTCAAGTTTCAGAAATTTAGTTGAGGGATATCTACAGCGTATAGCGTTCTGACTTGTTGGAACTTGATTTAAGATGATTTGACCTGGGTGAATTCAAGTTATCTTCAAATTGAACTATTTCTAATCAGAATTAAATTGTAGATATATGAAACTGCAGTTGCGGTCATAACTAAATTGCAGATATCTGTAGTACATATAGAAAGAGCACTGTATAAGACGACGAGCAAGTTGCTCTTTGAGTGTACTGCTGGAGAGGATACGTGTCTCTTTTGTCCTTTTAAATCGATTAGAGAAATAGTAGTAATAGTTGCAGCCCCATGCTCTACCTAAATATATCTTTATCAACAACTCTCTGGAGGAGGCAGTGAAAGCTCCAGAGTGTAGATGTGATCTTTTGGTAGCATGCCTGGTGGAGGGAAGGCCATCACAGTGCTATCAGGGCTTCACTTGTGGATTATTAATAGATTGAAGTCTCAAAGATTTAACATAGTGTTCTGTAAATGATATGAGTGCATGAAGTTAATTTGTGTGTGTGTGTGTGCATGCTGTCATTATGTTTATGTTGGCATCTTCTTGCCTCACCCTGTTTGGCTTTCAGCGTGTATAAGGGGTTAAAAGTTGCATTTTCATTTCGAAGGCTTCTAACTGTGCCTGCCAAGTGACAGTAGAGACAGACAGTGAACCAAGGCTGATCTGTACACGGCAGCCATTATAAACGAGAACAAGTCCAGGCTGGGCTGCTGAATTCCAGGAAGCAACTGAACAGGAAGTGCTTGCTCTCACTCTCAAGTTCGAATTCATGGATGTTACCTGTGTCTTTTCTCCCAGATCCGCATGCAGGCTCAAGGAAATGTGATCCAGGGCAGTATGATGGGCAACTTCATCAACATCTACCAACAGGAGGGGACAAGGGGGCTGTGGAAGGTACAGAGAGCTTGAAACAAATGCTTGATAAGTTTTGACACATGCACTTTGGGACAAGACAGTGACCAAACAATGTTATGAACCGTCCCCTGTCTCTCTTCATCAGGGTGTCTCTCTAACAGCTCAGCGGGCAGCCATCGTGGTCGGAGTCGAGCTACCGGTCTATGACATCACCAAAAAGCATCTGATCCTGTCAGGTTACATGGGGGACACCGTGTACACACACTTCCTGTGAGTTTGCAGAGTAACCTGCACGCCCTTGTCTGCTTTCTCTCTTTCTCGTGTGATGTTGTCCGTGACAGGACATTGGACAGGACACAGTCTTGTTCGATGTTTGAAATACCAATAACGCAGGAGGTTATGGTTGGAAATTCCCAGGAGTCATTATAAGTTTGTACGAGAGTGTGTCTGCAATCCCTGCCGAGAATTCCCCGCAGAATCACAAATGCTAGTCTAGAATGGCAACAACCAATAGATAAGAGGTAGAATTAACACTCTTAGGTTACACAAATGTTCAGTTCCTCTTTGCTGCTCACAACCACTATCAGCAGCAGCGTTCTGTTCTGTATTCAAGACATAATCCTGTTGTGTCATCTCAAAATAACACCTTTCCTGGCTATCTGAGGACTGAGAGCAGTACTGCATATACAGCATACTACTGTATTTGTATTTCAGCCAATAAAAGCTAACTTCAGGCTGAGTATTTATCTTAAGTGCTTTGTGGATATTTGAACATTCCAACCGTGCCTTGGGATTATTTCTGTTTGGAGGAAATAGCACCGACTGGTATTCAAATGAAAGTGGTAAATATTTCTAGTGCAGAATAGTTTCTTCAACCCCTCAGGCAGTTGACTCAAGTGAACTCATTGCAGAGTATATAAGGTGACATTCTCAACTTGGCAGGAACCTGTCTTTTTTTAAATGTGCAAGCAGCAGCAGCAGCACACACACATACATACACACACACACACACACACACGATAAACAGAGTCTGTACTTTGTGCCCCCCCCCCCACCCCACAGGTCCAGCTTTGTGTGCGGTCTCGCTGGAGCTCTGGCCTCCAACCCGGTCGACGTGGTCCGGACCCGTATGATGAACCAGAGTGGAGGAGCTTTGTACCAGGGAACAATGGACTGTTTAATGCAGGTCAGTCCAAATTTCTGACATGAAAAAAATTTGACCTCTGATAGATTATAGTTTAGATGGCATTGGTAGATGTTCACATGAAATCCAGTTTTCCTCATGACATTTATCTGTAATCGTGTGAATATTTTGACATTGAAAGCATCCATCCGTGTCAAATAATAATTCCATGGTTCCTAAAGTTCAGTCGATTTTAATAAAATGATGTCAGAAAAACTCAGATCTTCACTTGTAGAAGGCCTTACATTTGAAGATGTTATAGAAATTATGTTGACTGACTATATCATAAATATGAGCCTATCTGTTGATCTTCAGTCATTTGTCTGTCTGTCTGTCTCTACGTCTGTACACGCGAGGCTCGGACGTCTTGAGAATATCTGTGAAGATTCTCAGTGGTCCAGGTCATGGTCCTGGATTGGTACTGGACTCGCTTGTGTTTCTTGGAGACGTTTCGCCCTCTCATCCAAAAGGCTTCTTTAGTTCTTCAGTTCAGTTCAACTTTGAATACGCCTTTTGGATAAAAGGTGTAACGTCTTCAAGAAGCAAAAACACAAAGACACACTTGGCATGTGCATGGCTATGGGCCAAAGGAAGTGCAGTGTTGAATTTGGTGCGTTTTTAACACGCGATACGTTCAATATTAATATACAGGCAACCAGCGCCCTGTAGTAGTGGCAGCTAGGACTCCTCGACGTAAATGACATTGTCAATAACGACAACAGCGAGCTTACAACAATGGCAACGACAACTCATTCCCTAGTTTGGGGTTTGGCGTACTGAAGTGAGCTTCACGGAGCTCCAACTGAACGGCTGAATAGCTCTTTGTGTAGCAGCTGTGGCTTCAGGATTCTGCAAACTGTTTCCAGCAGCAGGTCTTTTTTCAGACAGAAAACGGCAACCTGCTTTACCACAAGCCAACAGACAGCCCATTCGAACCAGTCCAGTTTAGAACGGGCCCTGCACTGGTTACATTTTATTTCCAACACTTTCGAAGCAACCTTGTTTTACATTCATTGCCCTCAGTGCGTTTTTGTTTTTGAGTGTTGATTAATATTTAATATCATTTAGGTATGTTTAATCTCAATATCAAACCATAATGACACAGAATTTGAAGTCGTAGTTAATTAATAACCACCCACAGACGCCTTGGGGACCATTATCAGACCGTAATTAAAGTGGGTTTGTAACACTTTTGTTGTCTTTTCAGACGTGGCGCTCCGAGGGCTTCATGGCTCTCTACAAGGGGTTCTTTCCCAACTGGCTCCGTCTGGGACCGTGGAACATCATTGTATCCTTTAACCATCTCATCAGTGCACCCGTCTGTTTACATATGTCCTAGGTGATGTAATATCCTCTGAGGTGCAGAAATCAGCGGAGGAAAGTAGTAATTTGTGTTATGCAGTCATTGACATATCGCATTCCACGCCATGCTACAGGGGAGAAAAGCTTAGCTTAAAGCCGGCTAACCCAATTATGTAACATTGAGTGTACTGCCTCAGTACCCCACTGCCCCTGGTTAGAGAGGATGTAAGGGGGCCCTCAGTGAGGGGTTAAGGGGAAAAAGGGCAGGACAACCAGGGAGTGGAGACTGAACTCTATTAAGAGTCGTTCTGCAGAGGCCCAAATCTGATTAAAGATGACTGAGCAGGGAAAAGCACAAGCACATTGAGCTCCAACCAGGCCTGAGAAAAGTAATGAGATTATTGACTTGTCTCAGCAGGGAGGGCTGAGGAAACAAGGAGACGGTAACAAGGGAGGCTTTGAGCTCAAGTACAGAAAAGAGCCAAACATTTCTCAGTGTGCCGCACATTGTGCTCAACAAAAAATTCCCCTCCCACTACTGCCTGTGTTCCTTAACTCAACCCTCAGTTCTTCCTCACTTACGAGCAGCTGAAGAAGATCGACGTGTGACTTGCAGAACAACCATGGAAGCGTGTGAGCGCCTGCTCTGAGACGAGCTGAGAGGACAGACATCGGGAATGGCTGGATGGGGACGGTCTCTTTACGGAGCCGCAGACAGTAGTTTTATGTCGACCCATGTCAGGGCCGGTATGAGAATATCTCTCATTCCTGATTGGAGTGTGTCTCCCCATGCCTGTGGCAAGCGTGGAAGGGACTGTGACACAATCAAACACCCATCTTTGATGTTTGAAGTCATCCAAATGCTTCTTTAGGCTTAACCACTCATTTAAATTTGATATTGGCTCCTCGGCTCTGTGGCACCTAACGGACTGAGAAATTAGAGACGATTTTGGGGCGCAACGGAGACAGTTGTTTATCTCAGTCATAAGCTGTTTTTAAAAAATGGCTCTGCTGTCATGAGGAAGATACACCAGGGTAGTGAGTCTTTACACTGAAAGTGGTCTCGACATTGAGTGCCTCAGTTTGTGGTGCAGGCAAAGATTGTCAGAAAGCAGCTGACAAACACAGTGTTCAGTCCCTTTTGAAAAGAAAAAAAACATGTCCATATGCACCAACTTGGATCAGGATCTGGTGGTGTTGTTTTTTTATACTTTATATGTAATTCTAAATTGAGAAATGGGTGTGGAAAGGTGAGGTGGTTTCTTCTTGTCCATATTTACCAAGTAAAGAACCACTAAGACATGACTGTGTGCACTGTCATAAATAACAGTTGCATAAACAGCCTGAAGAGCAGTGTGGGTGTCTAAACAAGACACAAGCATCACATGCCCAAATGTGGCGAGGAGTGATCCCTCGTGTCAAAAGGGCAGACAGTAAATATAACCCGGGGGGGCCCTGGGTTCCTGGGTTATCGTTTACATTGCTTTCAAAACATTACCCAGACACATTACGTAAGCCTGCTTATTATAGCTCACTCTCCTCTAGGTTGAGACCATTGGAAACATTTAGAGGTGCATCCTTGGATGTTTTTTGTTTGCTTGAAGGCAAATCCAGGTATATTTTCATATACTGTATTTGCAAGCTGTTTGCTTGTCTGCGAGCTTTTGTTTTAAGGAATGAAAATGTGAGCTACTGTGGCCAAAGTGTAAGCCACTGTGCTTCTGTCATACATGCGATGTTGATGTAAATGCTGCTGCAGCCATGTATATTTTAAATAAAAGACAAAACACCACAGTTTGAGTGGTTTGCCCTGTTTTGGCCACAGCGTGGTGCTGTTGAGCTTTGCACCGCCTCACCAGAAGTCGACCCAGTTGAAACCAATAGCTATTTCTTTAATTCCCAGTCCTCAACTTCCGAGGCCACATATCTAGCACAGTTGTGTTGTTTCTGAGGGACTGGCTGGCTTTTTTCAAACACACATGTTCATGCATCGCGCCACAAACAATGACTTATGAATTATTCAGGGGGGATCTAAAATGTAATTGTTCTTTTATTTCTGTTGGCAAATTCCCAGTTTTCATTTCGTCAGAGCTGTTTTGAGAAGACGCTGGGAGCTCGAGGGAGAGCGAGGGGAAAAGCTGTGATGAACTTGCCGTCTCTGTTCCTTGTTCTTTTATTTAGGAAGCATCATCATGGGACTTATTACTTTAGTGAGAATTGTTGTATCGGCCTCTTCTAAACCACTGTGAGTTGTGTTGTCATGCTATTGTTGTGGCTCCGTCGAATAACTCAATTCCAAACAATACCACACAGCATGATGGAGGAGGATGCTGGTTTGAGCGCACAGTGTTTACAGTACATATTGATCTGAAGGGTGCTTTGCTTTGCAACACCCACTGGCATCTATGTCCGATCAGGCCACAAACACATCCCACACTGTTCATAAGGCAGGATGAAAAAAGAGAATAAGAATAACGTGTGACTTGTGCCAGGATTTGGCATCTATAAATTGGCATTATAGTCTGCTGCCTGGCATCGCGTCCCTGGCACCGTCCTCTACAAGCTGGACAAGTATTGCCACAGGGGATTCCGGCAGTCACAGACATGCTGCATTATGGGCATTATTTGCTGCCTGCCCCGAGGGTGCAAGGGGGCTAGCTCTATTGTATTCCAGGGATCAGAGTGAGCTTTTGTGTCAGAGGGATAAGGCTCTACCCTGCTCCAAACACCCTGCCCTTTTTCTCTCGTTGTTTTTATTTTTTTTTGTTCTTTCAGCTGTTTCTCAGATGAAGCCGCTGCTCGCTGCAACACACAGGAGGATAAATGGATAAATGGACGGGCGGATGGAAATGTAGACAAGGAGACAAATCTATCATAGTCTGTTTATCCATTTGGAACAAGGATTGCACTCGTGCTTCTGGGCTGCACAGTGCTGACAAAGAAGAAAAAGATCACAGGCCTACTGCCATTTCTTGCTGCTCGGTATTGTAGTTGAGATATGGGCTGAGATACAGCAGAGCCGTTTTTCTTTCTCAGTATTTGAAGGATGCTGGGGGAAAAAGGGCCCGGGTGCTTAGTTTGAGTAAAATAAATGATTTTCTCCTGGAAACACATTGTTTACAGGCCACGGATTCTGCATAACATCAAAATACCTTGCTTAGGAAGCTGTCTGAAACGTCCTCCGACTGAAGAAAAAGTGCAGCCTCCTGCAGTTTGAAACTGTGCCTGTAGTAAATGCTTTTTGATGAATTGTGCAGCTGTGTCTGGTTCTGTGAACAACAAGCTGACGAAACAAGGATTTCAAACAAGGAGAGGCAATAGATCCTGTGGAGATTTCAGATGATGCTTCTGGAACCACACATAAAAAAAAGTAACAGTAATTCTACAGATGATTTCATAAAAAGAAAAACATCCCTTCAGAAATATTATTATTAATATTATCAAAATACCCAATTTACCAAAAAACAACTTTATTCACTTTCAAGCTGAGTGCTATTGGAAGAGACTGGTTTGTATTCAGGTTAATAAGGAAACAAATATCCTGTGTCAAAGTTCACCAAAGTTGATCTCCTCGCAAAGCCACCCTGGGATTTGCCTCGCCACAGAGGTAGAATGTTGGATTTGCCTCCTCGCTCACACAGATTGTAAGTGAACAGGAGTGGAACGTTCGCCTCTGACACATTTGCATTTATGTGGCGTGGGTAGAGTCTTTGTTACTTTTTGGACAAAGTCAGGCGGACTGTTTGCTCTTCTTCCACTCGTTCTGCATAACAAGTGTGAACAGCACCAGCTTCATATTTGGCACAAAGACATGGGAGGGTTTAACTCTCATTCCCAAACTGTCAAATTATTTCTGTCCCTGTTAAGAAAAGAGACTTGCTTCGATCCACATTTAGTACAAATTTAATTTCAACATAATTTGGAGGAAATTGGCCGAGGATATTACAAATGAGCATCTACCCCTATTGAGTGACTATTACAGGAGTTGGTTCATCAGGATAAACTAGTTTGTGAAGTAACTGTGGAAAACATGAGAGACATATCAGATGTTTTGTCTCCACAGTGACGAGCCCCCTGAGTCCTTTTTCTTTAGTGATACGCTAACTTTTTCACCTCAGCCAACCTTTTTGCGAAGCTTAGATTTTTTCATATCCCCTCTTTCCACAAGGATGTGCAAATTAAAATGTTGCAAAAGGCAGCACCTAATGCGTCCCAGCTGCTGTAAGGTAGCACCTTCACTCTGCTGTTTGTCAGCGGGCTGTCTGTCATCATTAATGAGAGACGGTTTCAGAAGGGCGCCTGCAGTTGTTATGAGTCACGACACTAAACATGCTCAAGTGCCGGAGCCGACGATTCATCACGACTAAAACTCCTCATCCAAACAAACAACAGGCCCACTAAATCACAGCGCAGTTGACCTACATTTACACACCACTGGAAGGGGACTGGCACCCAAGGGAGACAGGATCACAAGGATGAGCCGCTGGTAATGCTGCTGCATTGTTCCATTAAGACGGGAACAGGCCAACAGAGTGACTGTTAAAGGAGATAAAGTAAGGGGAGATTGTTCTTTGACTCGGGGAAAGTTCCGTTGTGCCCCTTAACGAGGCGCTTAAATCTTCCCGTGACATCCGGGTGGAGGTGATATGACCTTTTAGTGCCTTTTGCTACTTTGAGAAGAATATTTAGACTTTCTGGAAATGCTCATGACCGAGAGAAAGATGAGAAGATTGATTTCACTCCCAGGGCTGCGCAGTAAATATGGGACGTCAGCAAACGGGAACATTTAGCTTGGCTTATCATTAAGAGTGGAAACAAGAGACAACATACCAGGCCTAAAGTTTAAGGATATATATCTACCAGTCCCACGTCCTTTAAAGCTCACATATTATATGAAGTAAATTCTTTAATTTATATTTTAAAAAAAAGCAATGTCTTATTGAGCCCACTTAGTTCAGCTAATTCAACAATAGAGATCATGTATATAACTATTGAAAATGTTTTTCAAACGCCCCCATTTCGCAAATTTGATGTCAGAGTCTTTGCAGTAGACTGTGGCTCAGGAAGTAGAGCGAGTTCCCTAACCAGAGGGTCAATGTTTCCATCCCTGCTTGGTAAAGGGTCCTTGGGCAAGTAACTGAACCCCAAATTGTCAAAGTTTGGCAACAAATGACCCAATTAGTTGCTACGGCTTGTGTTGTTGACTGCGCAATAAGACTAGAAAAGTGCTTGCAAGTGACTGCATAGTGCTGCAAAAATCTTTCTGAACATTTTATTAAGTGTTTCATGTCTGACTTTTTTGTTTAGGCCATGTCCCATCAGCTAACATGGAGGAGGTTTATGAAATATACTGTAGCCAGCCACTAGGAGGCAATCAAGATACGTCATATTTGAATGGCAGTTTGCTAAAATTGAAAAGGAATTTATTTAAAATGGCCAGAGAAGAACATGATTCGACTGCAGATGAGCACAGAATCCTGCAATTAAAACACCATCAAGTACTTGTTACATGGGTTTAGTCTTGTAATTCCACTGGAGGAACACTGGGCAGAGCTCAAGTGCTTTCTCCCGTCTATGAGACTTGAAAAAAGAGGAAAGACTCCATCTGCTTGTCCCAAACCACCACACTCAATCTATCTCCATAACCCGCTCAGTCAAAGCCCCCCCCCCCCATTAGTAGCCCAGCTTCTGATAAGGAATAAGTATTCAAATATTCAGTTTCCTTGGACGCCTGATTTAAAATTCCCTGCCCTTAGGCACAGCATGCCAGCACAGCACTCTGAATCCACACACACACACACACACACACACGCACATCCAAGGGCCTCTGATGTTTGTTGGTGGCGTTGGTAGGATTGCTCACCGTGACACCGTGCCCCTCCCACACCCATATGACAGTCTGAAGCTACTCTCGTGTTTTTTTTACTGAAGCATGGAGGATGGAGTGGATGGTGAGAGGGAAAGATGGAGGTGGGAAGTTGGAATAAAAATGCACTGATGGAGTCAGTGGGGGGATAGAGAGAAAACTTCACTGGAACTCAGCAGACGTGAAACTGAAGGTGAGCGCTTGAAGAAAGAGAATAGGAGATGACAAGAAGAGAAGGGATCGGTAGGAGAGAGGAAAGGATGCAACACATGTCCTGATTCTCCGTCTAGCTCTAATTAGCATCCATATGAAGCCTTTAAGACAGTGGTTGTCAACTGCTGTGCCAAGGACTGAAGACACAAATGGGCTGCAAGACAAAGGTTTATTGGACCTGACGTCTTTTGACGAGAGAACCCTCTTAGAACTTGGTAAAAATGGAAATGATGCTTTTTTGTGCCAGATAACAGAAATTATTAGCCAGTGTTATATCTGTTTTAGTCCAGAAAGGAAAAGTACATGAACGCAACGCTGATTACTCTATAAAGAAGACACTGAGCTTTTAAAGTGTTTCATCTGTGTCCGTTAAAGCAGAATTAAATCTGACCCTCAAGCAGATCTTAACATTGGAAACAAAGATGATGAGTTTGGATATTATGGGGATTTATTGAATTCTCAGCTAATGATGTCATATGTATCAATCCACCAATTTGACTTATGAAGGTCAATCATGATGACGAGGCAACTCATGAAAGTAGTTGACATTTACTTTTACTAGATTTGACAACTATGGCAAAAAATGATGTTATGGTGATATTACAAAGTTTATCTCAACTTTAAATGGAAATAAATATACCACAGAAGACCTTAAGTACCAATCAGTGATTGGAGTTTGATAGACCTGGGGATTTAGCAGGAGTAACAAAGATAATCTGATTGGTTTATGGGATATGTACAGGGTGGTTTGGAGTTTGACTCATAAAAGGAACTAACAGTCAGGATACCTCAGCCTCTATGTGTCTCTTTAAAGGGGAATTTTAGTATTTTTCAACCTGGGCCCTATGTTTATAAAGGTGGTTGTGGATATTTTGTTACTTACAATGACATTTGGAATCAGTCCATTAGGACGCCTCCACCGACAGCCGCAACACAAGCATTTACACATGCATATCTATAAACATACAGAAATCCAATTCAGGTACCCCCTTTTATTATCAGTTCATTCTTGACTTTGGAGATTGTAATTGGACAAAAAGAAAAAGTAATATAAGAAATATACTGTCTTGCCTCCACAGCTTTCAACAATATCACATTGTCCTAACTAAAACGAAACTTGCTCAGATGTCGCTGAATGTTGTGTTGTTGGAGGAGAAGAGTTCATTTGACATTTGCTTTATGGTTTTGACCATAGGTTTCAGCTACAAAGACTAATGGGAAGACTAGCAGTGTGGGACAAAATTAATAAGTGATTGGACAAACCTAATGGAGACAGACAGGTGCAGAACACAAGGGGTCACTGACTGGCCTGAAGCAAGCATGGGATTTGCAATTCAACACCTTCTTTGCAGAGCTTATTTGTCACAGACTCAAAGACTGATCGTCACGTCCAAACTTTGGTTTGTTGCTAATTGCGACGTGACAAAGCCAAAGACTTCATGTGTGTGCAACTGCTTGTGCAGCCTTAATATGCGAGTCACATTCTGCGATGCAGCTGATGTATTCCAAACTTTCTCACTTATCCTCTCTGAGCTCCGTGTCATCTGTGAGTTTCCCGTGCGGAATAACCACCTCTGTGCGGATAAGCAGCCACCTGTCAGCCACCAGTCGAGTTAGTGTGCCTCCCGAACACTTTCAGGATTTGAGAGTAGACCCCCGAGAGGCGCTTCATGCAGACGTCTCAGTGTTCCTGATCAAATTAAGGGTCTATTTGTGCCACTTTCACGATTTTATTGCAGTCGAGAAGACTTCGCACTGTGTGCCTCCGTAGGTTTGACCAGGAATTCACCTCACCATGGAAAATTAGCCAAGTAAGATATGGTCTCAGATGATCAATGATAAACACACACATGCACGTCTCACAGTTGCGAGGACACTCATTGGCATAATGCATTCCCTAGCCACAAAAACCCCACTAAACCTCTAACCCTAAAACCAAGTCTCAACCCTCAAGCAGCCTATTGAATTTGTAAGGACCAGCCAAAATGTCCTCACCATGATGGTATTGAACAAAAATTGTCCCTAATACCTATAGATATACATGTGTACACAAACACACACGCACACACACACATACTCACAAACAGTGTCAGAGGTCACTTTTGAAGAAAATGTGCATTTGCTGGAAACTAACCCAAATCCTAACATTAACCTTACCTTAACTAATAACCCAATAATCATTATTTGTCGCGGTGTACAAGCCTTTCTCGTATCCTAACAAAATCACCGGTACACACACACAGACACACACACACTGAACACGCGGAAGAAGAAAGAGAGAAAGACACAGTGCAACTCTGTCCTATCTTGACCAAATAAGAGTCACATGTCCTCTGAAGGCATGAGGCTTCATATCACACAGTAATGTGCTGAGGGAACAAAAGCACCACTGTTGCTGTAAAGTGTCAGAGGTGAGAGGCCTATCACATCTCTCTTCCTCTTTTATAAAACACACACACGCTTCGCTCCACAGTCGCAGTCTTGCACAATTTGTGGTAATTTAGAAAATGCCAAAATGTAATTTGGGCAAGCCGTCTCAAATAACCTTCTTATTCCACAGTGACGTTGTGTGTTATGTCGAGATCTCTGTGTAAACACCAGCAGTCATGTGAAACTAAAAAACATTAATGATCATGTGACAATAGAAGAAAATATCAGATTTGTGCTGATTAATGGAAAACATTTAGAATTGATCTTTTCCTGCTTATGCAAAATACTGATCTGGAATGACTGGGAACACAAAACCCCATACGCCTCCTCCATCAAAACTGTGCAGCTCCAAGAAGAAAAAGCTCCATTCATACAGACACACAGAAACACGTACACACACACTGACAGCAATTGGATTTATTGGAACTATTTTCCAATAAGGTCAAAACGGCAATTAGAGTCTCACAATCATGTCCACAGCAAGATTAGCTGTTTGACCTCTGCTCACACAGAGGAGCCACTGTATTTCTTTGCGAGGTTGAGGGTTTTCTCTTTGGTCTGGACACACACACACCAAGATCAATCGGTCATGCACACTACATGTGATGTGTTAATATTTAAGTCGGCTGCCTAAGCCAAATTAAGGACAGGGACACCCTAGTGTGTGTTGCATTCGAAACAGTTTCATCCTCTTGATCGTATGTGGTTCAATTGAGTATATGTTTGATAAGGAGGTGTTTTCTCTACAAAATAACTATCTACTCGTGCCTTAAAGCATGCAATAACTGACTCAGCTTTTTTTTGTCCCAGTGGGGGCCGCAGAAACAATCCATGAACACAAAACACAAAACACATTATCAACTTATAAAGCTGATATAAACAACGTACTGGCAAAATTTTGCCCATATATTTTCACATATATTAACATTAGACTGGATATAAAGAGTGACCACATGACAGCTCCCAAAAGTTTAAGCCAAAGTGTCTCCATTGCTACCTGGTGGATGCCGTTCACCCTTCCCCTTAAAAAATGGGACATTGGCCAAACTTAAAAGTAAACGTACAAGTTAAATAAATGTTTGTCAAAAATAGCTTCTGTCATTTTAGGTAGTTTATAATTAGCCTAAAAAGGCTAAAAAGCTCTAATCAGCTGCATTGACAGGTGATTTAATGTAAATCCCCAAAGCAAGTGACCCCTTTCACATTCAACACTGATTTTTATTTAGAAATGTATACTGTCCCACAAGTGTATGAAGCCTGGTTTATAATTCCTGTGCCTATGTGAATATACATATGTTTTAAAGTGTCTTTCTCAGAGTAAATAGGAGACAAAAATTCAGGGTCTGACAGTCCAGTCCACTGCTGATCTGTACAACAACAAGGAAACAGCTTTCATTTTGTTGTCTTCTTTCTCCTGTTTTTGATTTGTACTCACACACACAAACACAGCTACACACATACTGTATGTAGATCAGTAAACTAGTAATGATGAACACTCCCTCCCTGACTCTCTTTTTCTTTCGACTCCTGCGGATGTGCAGCTCACTTATGTCTACACTTACTGTTTCTTTTTGACATTGTCCTCCTGAATCACACACACACACACACACACACCACACACACCACACACACCACACACACACACACACACACACACACACACACACACACACACACACACACACACACACACACACACACACACACACACACACTGTGGCAGTGGTGGTCCTTGTTCTCCATCACTTTGTTTAAAATATGCCTGTTACAATCAGAATGACACAGAACCTCCTCTATCACTCTAACCTGGGCAATGAAAAGCAATCGTAGCAGCTGGAATTGGGGATTTAATTCTTGTTTTGGGGCTTGGTCACAATCCTTATGTCAGAAACTCATTAAATATTGCCTTGACAACGTTCAAAACAATTTCCCCATTTTCCGGAGCCAATTGCACAAGACGAGAACAGATAGTCAGGAACAGAGGGCCAGCTGAGTATGACCAGTACTAAGGGCATTTCGTATTTCAAGGGAATGCTTTGCATGTGCTGACAGCATTAAAACAGAGCTGCAATTTACTCACTGACCAAATCTGATAAGATCAATCAAGATAAAAGTCATTCTCCTGCAGTAATTTCCTCATTCAAATCAAAATATAATCCTGACGGAAAAGACTGAGACGCAGCTGCTCGTCTACTTCAGATCAGTATCAGAAGGATGTTCCTGATGACTTATGTATTCAGCACGTTCACTCACTCACGTTTTATTCATTTTGCATTTGTATCAACAGGGTTCCAGACAAACTTTATACATTGGTTACATCTGTTTTCCATTTCGTTGCCTCTGTACGTGTATTCTGTGTAATGACAATAAATTGAAACCAATCCAATCCAATCAAATCTGTTTACCCAAAATCTTTCATTGAAACACTGAGCACCGCCGTAACACATCTATTATTACTCTTCTTTACAGTTCCAATTAGTGATGTAAGGTTATTTCATTGTACAATACCAATTTTGCCTGGATATGAAAAAATTCAATTATGAGTTAGACATTTGAATTAGATAAAGAAATTAAATGAAACATTAATAAAATAAACCACACACAACCAAAACAATAACTAAAATTTACTCTCTGTAGGCGTTCAATGAGGTTTTAGCTTTGTGTTGTATAAGGTTAACTTTTAAGCGTTTCCTTTATGACCTTGTCTGTGTGTGTGTGTGTGTGTGTGTGTATGTGTGTGTCCTCGACTCTGTTACTCTTGACACATTTAATTCCTAATGAATCGATGTCGATATCTTTGACACTGATATCCTGGCTTTGTGCGTCTCGTCTTGTGTGTACCTGCATGAGGGCAGGTTGGTTAGTGACAGACAGGGATGTCAGTGAATCATTTCACTTGGTCCCTATGAAATGATTTAAACGAATAAAATAAAAAGTGTTTCAGAAACAACTTACCAAACCTACCTTTATGTTGCTGTGCTGTAATTATAGGAAAGGGACGACTGCTCATTTTAAAAATAATTCATTGACTTATACTCTGTGAGCCAGAGGTTTACTAAGGTAAGCATTCCAGCTGTGGGGTGATTTTAGTGGTACACCAGGCAAGTCATAAGCTTACCTTCTCCTACATTCAATACCATGTGACACAACAGGAACAATAATATACATTTCGAACACAATTTTAAATATAATACCTCAGAGGATGCTGAGAATCTCAAGTATATGTGAAACAGATATGCAGGCAAAAAGTCAGAATACTGTGTTTTTGCTAATTTATTGGACTTGTATAAGACTATGAGTATAAGAGCACTATTTAATTGAAGTCAGGACATTGTTGGTATTTACACTGGACTCTAAGTCTTGTTTATTATCACATTGATACATGTGCTCAGTTTTAGTGTCGTTGAACTTTGTTTTTAGTGTGAAAACAAATAATGAGCAAATTGTGCTTTTTTTAACAACATTTTTACAACGCCATAAATATCAAAAAGAGGATCGGAACATGGGGTAAAGACAGAGATGTGTTGTTTGTGAGGAAATTAACATTTAAATATGTTCTGTTTGTTGAAGGTGACAGCCTGATGACGACCATGTGCGGGATGTGTGAGGAACAGAGAGAGGGCCCTTTGTGGCCTAAGACATGCACTGAGCTGCTTCATCACTGCACACACCATGCAAAGACTAGCATGCATTGAGATCCAGTGCTAGAGGGGATGGACAGTGTCATATTTATCACATTATGGATGTGAAACGTTTTTATAACTCGAGAAAAATGACTTGATATTTGGTCATTACACACCTACTTGTTTTACTTTGTGTTGCTCATACTCAAACTTAGCCAATAACTAAAGTCACTTCTAAAGTAATTTCTATAGAAAGATCCTGAATGTGAATATGCAGAATCTGTAGAGAGATACGAATTTGAGACCGCCACCCTTCTAGTTCCTTCTTCGGGTTCGAGCATTCACATTTGAGCAGGTTTTGATTGCTGGCAGGTAAACAGTCTGTGTGGAGATCAAAAGAGGTGGAACACATTGACTGAAATGCATTGGATGATCAGCTTTTGAATTTACCTGTATTCATATGCAGATAGTTGTTAGTATAATAGAGATGATCCAAAATGTTGCCTGCAACTACAACATCAACAATAAGTCTCCCTGTTTGGAGAAACGTTCTACTTGTGGACTGTACACAGTACGAGACGCATCTTTTAAGAGTTACCATAGTGATTAGAAACTGCCGATCGAACACCAATTGGGCATCAATCTGTTTTTTTTTTGTGGTGACTTCCAAAGCTCATTGGCGACTGGAGAATCTGGCTAAAATTGTGTCATTGTGCTCTTAACATTACCTGTTTTCCAGTTAACTCCTGCGCATGCTTCTGCAACTGCGGCTGCGGCTTTTCACGCAGCTGTGTCGAAGGACTTGTTTTAATTCATGGTTCTCCAAGGGTTGCGCTTGTTGCAAAGCAAATTCACCGGCAGAACACTAGGGGGAGTAACGTTTTTTGTCGAAGACAACCTTAGAGATGCCTTCTTTGTGGCAGTCGTCGTCGGCAGTCGTCGTCGACTGTTTATTTACAGCGCCACTGCGGCTCCTCATAGCCTTTTTCTGGCGGACAAATCCGCCAGTCAGTGACGGGTTATACAAGTGGTCATGCTTTTGAGTCTCTTCTGCCAAACGCTCTTCTATTTGATCCATATTCGGCATTCTAAATCTTCCGTGGTTTCTGCCGGTATTGTGGGGCATGAAACCGTAAATGTGACTCCGGAAAGGATGTAGATGCAGAAGCATTCGCCGGCCTTAATGCTCTGTCTGCTTGTGCCTCAGGTTTACCAACCAGTCGTCCCCAGTTACTTCCCAAGTCGAACTATGTCCTCTTCTACCTTCCTGGTTTTGGAATCACTGTTTGCTCTGTCTGCCCAGCTCTGCCAATCGGTTGGGTTGGGTCCCTGTCTCGAGCCAAGCACCTCTACCTAGGATCATTTAAAAAAAGGCCTTATAGGGATGGGTGTTGTGAATTAGCATCTATGGTACTCTTATTGGACAGGCTTTCACACAAAATCCTTTCATGTGCAATATGCAAAATAAACCAACTTAGAAAAACCAGCAATACAATATTTGAGATACATATCACAGTGTCTAGAGAAACTTCTCTCCGACTTTTATGCTCTCTCTGCGGCGCTTAGAGACAATAATCAGGGGAAATAACCAGGTTTTCTCCCTATTAACGGGGCGTGTAACTGTTTATCCGCTCCCTTGAAACATTGGCAAAGATCTTTAGACAGCAGTCGGTGACATAAGAGTCTATTGTACTTGTGTCGAGGGGGTCATTATCACAGGAGGCCAACTACAGAAAGAGGAAGATGGCCTAAGGGGGGTTAATACACGCACACATACACACACACACACACACACAAACAAAATATGCAGATACTGTAAGATTGTACATGCACAAGCACATGCAACGCTGCATCTTGATGAAGGTATAGCCCGAGGGCTGCAGTTCAGTCATTTATTTCATTGGTCACTAATGTTGTCACTGTCAGTTATCGCACCCTGGAGATGGTTAGAGGGGTAAAAGGGCTCAGAGTAAGAGTAAGAAAAAAAGTCGCAGAAAAAGGGTGCGGTACATAAAACAGTCTTGAGAAAAGAAGAACAATGGGGGGGGGTGGGATGGGATGCCTTTTTAAACAAGCTCCTACCTGCGTAATGAGAAAACTGTAATGACTGCCATAGAGTCAGAGACAGAGGTCTATCACGGAGGAGCCTTGTTACAATGTGTCTAGTGGCCTTTCAGGTTAAAGCATTCGTCATTTAAAGACTAGAGGGAGAGCTGGCAGATTGAACTAAGGGTGAAACCCCAACCCCAGTCAGCCAGTCATGTGACAGCACCGCAATGCATAAAATCATTCTCATACAAATCAGGAGCTTCAGATAATGTTCATAGCAGAAATCCAAAGGGAAACATTTTGATCTCAGGAGCTTTGACCATGGCGTGACTGTTGGTGAGAGACCGGGCGGTGAGAATATCTCTGAAACAGCTGATTTTCCTTGGATCTTGCATGCACATCAGTCTCAGTGTAAACTTGCAATGGTGTGAAAAACAAAAATCATCCAGTAAACAGCTGCTCTGTGCACAGAGACACCTTGTTGATGAGAGAGGAGAATGATAAGACTTGTTGGAGCTGAATGTAAGGTTCCAGCGACTAAGATACTAACCACTATTTCCGAAAGAGTTGAACCTACAAGAGCAGAAGATCCCGTCAGGTTTCACTCCTGTCAGCCAAGAACAGAAATCTGAGACTGCAGTGGACACATACTCACCGAAAACTGGACAGCTTAAGACTGGAAAAACAAGTGTCATGGGTCTCTATTTCTGAAGCTGCAGATGGTAGGGTCAGAGTTTGGCGTCAGATGCATGAATCCATGGACCCAACATGTCTTGGGTCAACATTACAATCCAAGTGGGTGGTTGTGTAATGTTGACTGGGAAAGTGCCAGAGCCATTCTGAGAATAGTTGAGCAGCAGTTCACAATCCTCTAATGGCTTCTTCACAAAGTTAAAGTAATCTCGGTAAAAGTCGCCTCAAACTGGTTTCACGAACAACAATGAGTTCAGTCAACTTCAGTGACCTCCCCAGTCACCAGATCTAAATCCAGTAGAACATCTTTGCAATTTGATAGCACAGGAGATTTACAGCATGAACTGATAGCTGAAAAATCTGCATAGATTAGGTGATTGAATCATGTCAACACTGAGCAGAAACCTAGATGGAATATTTCCAAAATCTTGTAGAATCCATTCCACATCTGGACAATAGGGTCATTCAAGAATCGTTCTTTGGACTTTGCCTTTTCATTTACAGCACAGCAGGAGATTGTCCAGGTCAGAACACTGTTCAAAACAACAGGAGACTATCCAGAATGTTCAGGTGAGGTGACGCCTGGGTAGAGCATGCAGGAGGCACAACATAATGTATGAACTACGTTGCAGAGATCACGTGTTTTTAAACAGCACATAAAAAATGGTGTCGGCCCATGTCCCCAAAAGCTCTTAATTTGCATTGTCTTTCCTGGTTGGCGAATTCTCCCCACAATATCCTGCTGTATTCTTACATAGGCTCACTCGGATGGACATTCTCCAGAGTCTTTACTGGGGCAATTGCAGAAAAAACTCTGGATAATATCTGGAGCTACTAACTTTGACATTTGAGTACCCACATATAGCCCCTCCAGATAATTTCAGGAGATTATAAGGGACCTGATCTGAAAACATTCTGACAAAGTGCTCAGGAAGGGTAGAGGTTAAGCTCGCCAACATTGCCGAGCCCTGCTTGGTATGTTTAATGAAACACTTCTCAGTTACTGGTGCTTCATTCAGTTTGTCCATGACACAGATTGAAGAATGCGTTCCGACGCCCCATGACTAGCCCCCTCTTCAACATCACTCAACACAGGCTTCGAAAGCAAACTCGATCTGTTTGGTTAACATCGATCTCTGAGCCACATGCTTCAAGTGCTAGCAAATCCTCTCTCTGTGTCAGTCATCAAAGCTCCCTTGGTGACAAAACCAACACTGGCATGAACATGTCCTCTGATAACTTGTGCTCTACACACCATGTCAGAGACGGCTAGCTAGCTGAGATAAATAAGACACTTAACTATGAATAAAGTCTAATATATCACCACAATTGATCTAAAAATAAATCTGGGGCAGAAATGAGGATTAGGGGTCAGCATTGAAGTTTCAACCCATCTGAATGGGTAGAAAAACATTAAACTAAACCAGGCAGAACAAGTATGTTGAACTTCTGGGTTCAAGCTTTGAGTCTCACATCTGGCACCACAGCTGGTCAAAACATGTGCTCGGCCCTTGATGCAAATGGGAAACACACTGAAGACGTTTACTTACGAAACCAACAAAACTGCTCTTTCTTTGTCTAAGGACAGACTTCAATACATTGTGTCCACATAAGGTATTGTTTTCTTGAAGACTTCCATGTGCATTTTTCTTTTTTCGTCCGGATGACTAAACCCTTCTTTGAATTAGAAAAAAAAGGTCAACATTAAATGAACTCACCAGCTAAAGCGATGGCAGAATAAGACAAACTGTAAAATACACTAAAATTTCATGATCAGAGCAAAACCCAGGTTCAATTTTTAACCAAAATATTTCTTTGTTGGACGTAGAAGTTTCTTCTTCAGTAACTTAAAGTTATCAATCTTCAAATGCAATTTTGAGAAAGGCCCAGTAGACATGAAAGGACAAAGGCACTTGAGTAACAGAGAAAAGACGACGCATCTTTTTATAGACCTCATTTAGTGGCAGCTAATTGTTCCCTGTTAACCCAGAAGGAAGACACAACTGAAGGCCCTTTCACGCTGGACAACAAAACCCCACTGACACTCACCAGCATCTGGCTGTCTCAGGGTAAAAAGGAAATAATCAGCATTCATTCTTGGGTCAAATGTAACTGCAGTGGTCACGGGTATTTAGCGGCTCCAGCTCCAATTGGCAATGACATGGTGTACATGCTAATTTGCGCCTCTTTATTGTGGAGTGCACCCAATGCAATGGCCACACACAGCACAGTACGGACATGCTATTAGTGGTAGCCAACTAGCCGGCTACTCGCCCGTCTGCAGGCCCTCTGAGAAGGTGCTGTGAAAGGCAAGAGTGAGCACAGGCTTGAAATGAATTTCGAAAACACACATTTACGTACCAAAGCATCTCACCATCGACCCAAACAGAAGGACAAACTCAACGACTGATAGAGAGAGAGGATTCACCTTTTGGAGCAGGTTACGAAGTAATTACCCGGTAATTATGGAGTAAAGAGGTACTCGTTCACAAAGCTGCAGGGTAAAGGCCAATCAGCCGGCTGATCCACTGAGGACACACAAGCACACAAACGCAAACACACACACACACACACACACACACACACACACACACACACACACTAACATCTATACATATAGACACACAGATACACCGACTCTGGCACCCTCCCACCCTTAGCTCCACTGCAAATATTCTAATTGACAAGTACTTGCTGTTTGCTGTCAATCTTCCACAACAGCATGCTGGCTGCTGTCCTCCTTCTCTCTCTTCATTATCTACGTCTCTTCCTGACCTCTTCCTCTTCCTGCTGCTTCAGCTGCCAAAGGAGCGCCAGTTGAAGCCAGAAATTATTATTATTATTAATAATTCATTGGATAATCACACCAGTTGGACTGTTCAGCTTTTCCCACATGTGCTTGTGGGAGAACTGTTTTGCTCGACCTACAGGTCCAGAGGTGTTTCATTTGTGCCTAGCCAGGATTTTTTTATGTTCCACTAGATTTAGAGAGAAAACATTCATCACCAGAGTTTAAAGTTACATCAACATCTTCCCGTTTCAGGCAGCACAGTGGGGCTGTGGTTAGCACTGTTGCATGTTATTCCTGTCTTTGGGGTTTCTCCGGGTCAAAATGCATGCAGATGGGGTTAGGTTAATTCTTAGAGTGAAAGTTTGTTTATCTCTGTATGTTGGTCTTATGATGAACTGGCGACTTGTTAAAATTCCAACTGGGATTAGCTGCACCCCCCCCAGCCCTGTGATCCTCTAAAAGGATAAGTGGTATAGATGATGGATGGATTATCCAGTTTCAAGAGGAATCAATATTGATTTAGCCCTGTTTAGACCTGGTTATAACATCCATCCTGAGTGGTCTGAACACAAGTGGACAGCTCTAAGTGCAGGTGTGAACACAACCAAGATGCATTCAGGAGGCATTTGAGATCAGATCACTTAGACCACATTTGGAGGCGTCTGGGATGCATGTGGCCACATTTTCCTAGTTTACACTCAGATATGTGTCTCTACCAAAATCTTAACATTGCCCAGATATTGACTTTATGTTTTTTCTTTCAAATTGGTAAAATCTTATTTTCGTAGAGCAGACTGATTTGCTCAGCCCCTCCTGGTCCCCTTTCTCATGATGAGATACTTAATGCCATGTGTGATCCGACAAACTCAAAACTGCTCACTTGTGATCAGGTCACTTGAGACTGATGCTAATACCAGGTCTGAACAGGGCCTTACAGCTATGCCCGACATATTCTGCGTAGGAAAAAGCCAAACACAATCCATCATCCAGCACATGTCCGGGCCCAGAGCGTGCACGGAGAGGAGGGTTATTCAGAAACAGAGAGAGAAAGAAAAATAAAAGAGGAGCTGAGTGAATCAGTGTGCTGCATTCAGCTTTACAATGCAATAAGATTTGACCTATTTGAGATAGAAACATAATAGACACTACTTCTACTATTACTAATACAAGAATGGCACTCAAAGAGTGTTTACCGCTACATCTCAATTCACTGGATACAGATTTTTACAGGATTTGCACCAAACTGCATGTGTTCGTAAAAACAATCCCCTCCTTTGTCAGAAATCCATGAAAATAAGGAGAAACAAACTATCTCGGAATGTTAAAGAAAGTAAAAAGAAGTTCCTGGAGCATCATCAAAATGTCTTTCCTGAGCCATAGCACTTCCTTCCTACCATTTGTTTGTGACAATCCGTTTTGTAGTTTCTTTGAGTAATATTACTATTAATACAGACAGACAGACAGACAGACAAACAAAAACAACCTCCTTTTCAGAGAAAATCACTATGGTAATATTTGGGTCTAGCCTCTCATACCTCATGCGTCACCACATTTTTATTGCAGAAATTCAGCCATTGCTTCTCTGCTCCTTATTGTTTTCTCCTCTCTCTGCTATGATCTTTTTTTATTCAGCTCCAGATTGTTAGGGACTCTTTTTAACAACAGTGGGTGGTGTGCTATAGATGACAAGTTGAAATGGGTTTTCCGCACATGTGTAAATAAGTAAAATGTGTATTGAGTTGGTCAATCAATTGTCGTACTGTCCAATTTAAGAATCGACCGTTGACCTTTGCGTGGACCCCTCCTAAAGTCCTCAGACCAGGGTAATCTGTAACCTTTGACCACCAGCCACTCACTGAGGCGGTATTTATGCATAAAAACACAGCAGTGGGCATAATTGGGCTGTAAAGTCGTATCTTCAGATCGAGCTCAAAGGACGTGTTGTGTGTTAGGCAAGGTGCCCTCTTGTTGACAGAGTTCTGATGAATCCCCACTTGTTCATCCACAAGTCAGGCCTTTGTCCTTCTTGTATATTTGAGGACGGGTTTCTGATTTTAAATGGGGCGGAGCGGCTCTCCGCCCATTAACTCACTGGCAAATGATTTCGTAAAAGAAAAAAAATATGGACAATGCCAAAATCCCCTCTTGGCTGTTTTTGTGTTTATTGGGACATTAGTCACTGTCAAAGAACTGCGAAAAAAAAGACTCGCTAATAAAGGAGAGTCAAATATGAGGTTGAGTGACAGCTGTGTTTTGAGCCACTGATGACAGGGACTCATTAAAGGTAAAGACTTTGACCATGTTTACTTGTTACTTGAAAATCATAATGAATGAAATTATAAATTACTCATTAAAAATTATTTCATGACTTTATAATTAACTCAACTTAACTAAAGCATAGGTCTTCAACAGGGGGTCCGCAACCCCTAGGGGGTCCGCGGAGGTACTGCAGGGGGGGTCGCGAAATGTTTGGTGGATTAGACAATAATAATATTTTCTTTTTAATTTTTGATTTATTTTCTAACCAATTTTTTCCCACAAATTGAAATGTCTTTAAATACACATTAACAGGCATCCGACATATTGAGAGGCTGATTTGACCCTCTGCCTGACAACCTCCATCCGTCCAAGGTTAGATAAGTTGTGTTCTACCCATCAGGGTCCGAAATTTCACTAATGTGGGAGTCCACAGATGGCTTGAGGATTCACTGTCTCTTCTACATGTATGTTTTAAATAAAAACATGAATCTGTGAATTACTTTAATAGCTCAGTGTTGTTTGCAAGATGTATGTTTATAAATGGCAGTGGCATGTCCACCCTGTGCCCTGCACATGTTTAAATTAAAAACATGAATATATGAACCTGTGTTATATTTGAGTAGCTAAGTATTGAATGAACAATAACAGGGTAGCTAATATTTCTATATGGCATTAGGCCCACTTTAATATAAAGCACAATTTTATTCAATATATAAAGTAGGGGGTCCCTTCTCCATCTCTCCACCAGTTTGGGGGTCCTCGGCCTGAAAAACGTTGAAGACCCCTGCTCTATAGCAAAAAATATGTTATATTTCTCATAAGCTCTCTTTCTTTATCATCCCAGCTTCTTCAAAAGTGTTTTTAGTCAACTTGAACTTGTTCCCATTGTACTGTCAAGTTTGCCCAAACTCTTAGAAATACTTTTTCACGCCAACGCTTTTCAATACTCTTTTTTTAATGCTTTGAAACTCTTGATAAAGCAAAGAGGGACTCTCTTCATTACAGACCAGAGTTACTGAATCACAGGGTTTCAGTGTTCGTTGCTTGTTGCCTCAGGGGCTTGAACATGAGGCATGGCACTGTCTTCCGACTCACAAGGCTCGCTTACTGCTTCTCAAATCTGAGGCAAGATACTGTGATCGCCCTGCCATCACATGGCACCGAGAGCATTTCACACTTTGAAACTCGATCATCCAGTAGCTCCGAGCTGCAGCGTACAGGAACAGAACAACACGTGTCAGAATGGTGATAGTGTTGTTGGTAGATGTAAGGCCACAATCTTGATATTCTACGAAACACAAATACTACAGAAAATGACGTAATCTGTAAGATCTGTACTAAGCTGACAGTGCCTGTAAATACACATCTAAGAGACCAAGTATGGTATATATACTTTTTACATAACTTACATATGAAGCTGGCATGGCACAAATGTCAAGTGATAAGAATGGACAAAAAGCGCTTGTGACTATAATCAGTGTGTAACAGAACACTAGGTGAACTCTAGGTGAACTGCAATAACTGCCTCGAGGTTGTATGCCCCTGTCCATGTCCGTGTTCTCATGTGCTTCTTCAGTGATTCTTCAGTGTTTCTTCGGTGGTTCTTTGGTGTGATTTAGGTGCTATATAGTGCCACTGCTTTATAAAGAAAAGAAAACCTTTAGAACCCCTGTACAATATAATGTATTTCGTGTATGTACTTTGTATCTGTTACCTGTTACATCCCAGCACTAGTCACCAGTTAAGAATCTAACCACAGGTTATATGTGGTCAAACTATTCCTGAGTTATTGTGCTGAATTATGGCCTGAACAGCGTTTTTGCAGAACATCATAACGTCACACTGTTGTTGATCTTTGAACTCTTGGGTAGAAAATGTCTAACTAATCATTTCATCCTATTGGATATTTGGGTGAAATTTTGGTCAAGATAGAATTATGCCTAAAAAATATATTTTGTAAGGCCACATTGACCCTGACATTCGAACCCCCAAAATATAAATCAGTTCACCCTTGAGTCCAAATTAGGAGAAATTCCTTCAAGGTGTTCCTGATATATTGTGTTCACGAGAATGGGATTAGCAGATGTACAGATGGATGGATAAAAACCCAAAACATGACACCTTCGGTCATGGCTTTCCCCAGCCCAGAGGCATAAATGAAACACAGTGAAGAAGGCAAAGAGGCCGCAAAGCCTCAGATGTTTCCAGTTTCAGGTTTGTCATTTAAATGTCAGGAACATCTTAAAGGTTTTACCATCCAACCAAATCTATTTTCTAAAAAAAGGTTAACTTTTGATCTTAGAAATTGTAGTTTGATAAAAAAAAAAAAAAGATCTGAGCACATGGGTGATTTCTGTGAAGCCTTCAGAATTCATGTGATTGCCTTTATCAGTGCAGGGGATTTGCTCAATAGTCAAGGTGATGTTGTAGTCGTTATCATGTGACAGTGTCCAATGAAGGCAGTAAGATGTAGTGGAGAGCTCCAGGCGATTTCAAGTCATCATGCCTATGTTTTTTGAAGCTACACTAACAATAGTTCTTCTCATAAAAATTATCTAATTATAATCATAATTGAAGTACAGCACTGCCCCGTCCTACTGTTATATAATATTAAATTAAATAAACTTGAGCAGTGCTTGTTGTAAACCTACAATATACTGTCACTGTTTTGTTGTTTGTGTGCTGGACATTGTGTGCAGAGCTTTTTATAAACTATCCTGTGGTCTATGAAAACATTGAGTTCCTCTTACCTTATCTGCAGTGAAGATCAATGTTTTTCATAAAATTTAACCGAATTGCTTCCTTACTGTTCGTATTCGTGGATTATACATATAAATTTGAATGTTGTACTTAAAGGGATAGACACTCATTCAAGTGGTGTCATCCAAGTTTCCGCAAGCCCCAACATTCATATTTGACTTAAAACAGCGTCATTTACACCATGTTTTAGGCTTAAAAGTCCCCGACCGGAAGTAGCGATGCTAGCAGACGTAGCAATGCAAACGCGCATCCCACACTTGCCCTTGGGCCACAGTGTGTTCACTTCTCCAGTGTGTCCACGAGAACATGAACATGTCTCAGAGTAGGATATCGGAGGACATTTAGAATAATAACATGGTGTAAATGACCTCGTTTCAAGTCGAATATGAATGTCAAGGCTTCCGGACACCAGATTACACCACACGAGCAGTATGGAGGCATGTTGAGGGTTTTTTCTGTTGTTTTATTACGGAGAAGGGGTTCTGTTTACTTCAACTGTATATCGATTTGGCTGCACCACTGTTTAACCATGAGACTCCAGAAGGGTTTTCTGGACTCACACACTTCACTCAACCCTCCATCTCCATCTCCTTCATCTAGTGGTCACAAGATAAGGAGTGACTTTTCATTTTGCTCGTCACCTTTTTATCACATTTCCATTTATATTGATGCTGTGTGTCCAAATTGCACCAAAATTGACATAGCCCTTCCTCGGGCAGTTAAGAATACACATGTCAAGCGTGAACCTGACGAGATGAACGATCCGTAAGGTATGCCTTCCACATGCAGACGTTTGTGGAATTTGTAGGTCGATGTAAATAATCTTACAAAAAATGTCAAACAAAACTGAAAGTTTTTCTGTGCAACTTCACTTTGATGACTTGACATAAGCTGTATTAAAATGTCCTTCCCTTTTCTGATGCCCTGCAATTGCAAATAGATGTCTGTATCTTCCCTGTATAAATCTACTGAATAATTACAAGAGAAAAAAGTTGACACAAAGTTGTGAAGTGCAAGGGACTAGGAACATTTCTGGGACCACACACAGACTGTGTTATACAGTGAAAACCTTAATAGTGACAAGCAGCTATTTCTTATCAAGACACATACCTACATGCAATAGACAAATGTAGACTTTACCAAATAGAAGTTCTTAAAGCTCCAGCGCGATGACAATCTATCAACAGAGAAACACATCTGGTTCTAATAGTTTTCTGGCTCTCGAGTGAGCCTTCTCTGAAATGCTCAGCCTCACCAGGAGGATGAGCTCTGGGCCGATACAGGTGTGCTTGAGACTTCAGAGGAACACACATTGTTTCTGAATCTAGTGTATATGTGACCAGGTGACAGTCACAGTGCAGACGGGAAGAAGTTACGGGTGATGGAAAATTCCCGTTTGACATTTGTATCCTTGTCAGTAAATGCAATTAGAGAAAACAAACGCATGCAGAGTGACACTATGGTGAGTAGGGCAATGGACAAACATCACCTCCTCTGTGACAGGAGGTAAGGCTTTAATCTAATTGAATAAATAAAGTACAAACAACATTGGTATTGAAGTAATGCACCATTTTCACCCCTGTTGTGTTTATAAATTAGAAACTAAAAGTGATACAGCATATATCCTTAAACTTAAAAATGGGTCACAAAGTACATATAGTATGTTTTAAACGATACATGATCTACAGTCCACATGAAGTACCGCACATTGAGGGAGATCTCTTCTTTAATTCATGTTGACGACAAAGCTCTGGAAATGAAAATGTTTGTCGATCCAGACTGATCTAGACTGATCTAGGCTGATCGATCTTGACAAATATTAAAGTTTGACGATTAATAATAACTTAAAATGCCATCCTCTCAGTTCAAATCTAGAACAACAATGAAGTTGTATTTTAGTGAAAAATCTCTACAAAATATTCATGCCACCCTCAAAATGAATTTTGATAATTTAAGTGATACCTTAACTTTTCCATTACTGCCTGCATTAGGTCGTAATTTAAATAATTCAGCAACAGCGTTGCTTTTTGTTTTTAATGCAAATGAATCTTAGACCGTATGCAGAAGTGGAAGATTGTGCCATAAAGTGGAACAAATCAGGAAGTGCCTGAAAACCTGCACTATCCCAAATTCAATAAAGATGGCGCTGGAAAACGACCAAACTCAAAGTTAACACTACTTTAATATTGTAATATTTTCTCTGCTTTTCATAACACTTTCTTTTGGTTAATGACATGTTGTGTGGCCTCCTTAACCAAAATGCTAATACCTATTTCCATTAAATATTTTAACGAGGTTTGACAGATAACATTGTTTCAATGAGTATCAGTTGGACAAACATGGTGTATTTATCTACAGTCTGACAGCACACTGTCAGCCTGATAAAGTCCAAGTGATAGAATTGTTGTGGATGTAGATTAAAGGAAATGGTTCAATATCAAATGGTGGTAACAGCGTTTTGTTTGACTTAGCTTAGCTTAACTTAGCAAAGAGAATAATAGCTGGGTAAACCTTCAATACTTTAACAGGACAAATATAATAGCAGCTATCAATACCTACAGGCAAATTTACAGATGATGGTGTTGTACCATAAAAGTAAGAGATTCTGAACTCATCAGTAAGCATAAAAAATACACAATAACTGATCTACGACTTTACCCCCCATCAAAACAAGGGCACTCTTATAAATACAGGATAAGTTGTGAACATCCTGCCAGCCTTCTACATCTTCCTCCACCCCCTCTTCTCCATAAAAAGAGGAGGGTTAGGAGGACAGGGATCAGCTCAGCAGACTCTTGATACTGTTTACACCGACACACAGCAGCCAGTGCTGGAGAGGACTGGACTACCAGAGGAGGTGACTGGAGCTTCTGGACCACAGACCTGGAGCTTTTGTTTTTATCACATTGGCACCAGTGAAGGAGAGGACTGTTGATGTTGGAGATGACTGGACTGTCTCTGCAAGAACTGCCTCCCTCAACTTTGGGAACATTTCTCTGTCCTGAGAGCTTAAAAGTTTGGGGGGAAAGTCTGATCTGAGAGGCGTAAACATTGGAGAATTTTCTACCTCAGTCAGGAGTTAGGTAAGTAAGAGTTTAAGGGGCCGTGACTGGAGGACATTTATTGATGGATTTAGGGACTGTATAAAAATGATTATGGTGATGAGTCAGGGGCTAAACAATTTGTTTCACTGCAGAGGGGCCCTCCAAGGTTTATATGATTTTTGTGATCTCTCCTCTCGATTAAAAAATAAGCACAACAGGTCAAAAATAATGTAACAGAGATAAACTACAAAAACTTGCTTAACTGGGCACACTCTATTTGACCTTAATGTCATAAGGAAACTTATAATGTGCATAACATTCAACGACACGGTCCACATGACTAACCCACTGAACGGTTCTCTGCTGACTATGGAAAAGTTCATATCTATAAACTAGGCTGAAATAATAAGAACTAGAAAATTCCTCCTTTTGGAGAAATTTGGAATGTGTGCCGAGTGCTCGCTGCCGAGATTTATAAAAGCTGCATGATTATAACATGATCCAGGTTGGTGAGCGAGAGAGAGAGAGAGAGAGAGAGAGAGAGAGAGAGAGAATCCAAAACTTTGGGAGCCAATCCAAACAGCCAGCAAAACAACAAACAAAAATATTAACGAACGCAAAGGCTAAGGATAAATCTGACTGGCTACTGGCTTATATGGCTCCCTACAGACTGCCATGTGGCCCACTCAGTAGTTATCTTCGATACCTCAATGCATTGCTTATTGCATTGCTTATTTCAATGCATTGAGGCTCACATAATTTAGGCACACATAATAAAAGACTCTCCTCTACTCACCCACATAGTGAAACTATCCAATTTCCGCCGAAATGTCTCCCCCCCACCCTTTTAAAAATATTTTTATAATGTTACGAAGGGAGCTAAAGCAACATAATAAATCCAGGAGCCTAATATTCATGTGGTCAAATGACTGTCACATACTTTCATATAAAAGACCTGCACACGGTAATTTTGTGCTATTTGTATTCCAGGCGTGCTCAAATAGGATCAGTTTTGGCCCCCGTTGAATAAAAGCCATATTCAAAAAAAGTCCAGGATGAAGACTCCTCTCCTCTGCTTGGGGCTGCTACTCTTGACGGGTCACATCCTCGTGGCCAGTGGGCAGCTGGAGCCAAATAAACAAGTCCCCCAAGACCCTCTTCCTGTAACCCAGAGGCTTGGGCTTGTTGAGAGGGACGTGCAGGGTCCTGTAAGGCCCAACATGACGATGCCCCGTCGCCGGCTACCTCCCATGTGCACTGGACCCACGGAAATCCGAGACACCTTCAAGTACATCAACACGGTGGTGTCCTGCTTGGTGTTTGTTGTCGGTATCATCGGCAATTCCACTCTTCTGAGGATCATCTATAAGAATAAGTGCATGCGCAACGGGCCAAACATCCTGATCGCCAGCCTGGCACTCGGGGACCTGCTGCATATCATCATTGGCATTCCCATTAATGTTTACAAGGTAAGGTAAAAAAGCTTCTACCTTAGAGGCCTATTGACAGAATAATGATGATGATTTACTGCACTTATTAACACTTCACTTTCAGTTTATTTAAAACTCCCATTCATTTATACAGTTTTTTGTTAAACTCTTTCACAAATAACCAATTAAGGTCATTTTCTAACATTTTGCTGCATATTGACACACACATACCAGAGCACACACATTTGAGAGGGGGGCTTCCAAGTCATTTTTTACATGTTATTACTTCACTGGATGCTGAGCCCCGCTATATCCCTGTGTCTCTGGCATGTTATTATCACTTAGGTTTCTTATGTGTGTGTGTATGCATGTGTTCATGTGTGTACTTGTACTTCCATCCTTGTGAGGACCCATTGGACCATTGGACCTTACAGAGATTTGGCAGCTCCTCACTTTCTGAAGCACCTTCAAAGGGCTGTCTAACAGATTTGGTTTTATGGTTCAGGTTAGAATTAGGTTAAGGTTAGGGGTAGGGTAAGCCTTGGGGGTTTGGCATTTTGTTGTGAAGTTTAGGGTTAGGGGTTAGAGTCAGAGGCACTTGGAAAAACATTATGACAAGAGAGTCAGAGAATCCTTATAAAGAAGCATTTGTATGTCTCTGTGTGTGTGTGTGCCTGTGTGTGTATAAGCGAGACAGAGAGTGAGAGTATCTGTTTATTTGGGTTAGGGGGCAGGCATGTTAAAACAACTGGTCACGGTTGCATACCACAGCAGAGACAGGAGTCTCAGGGTGGTATGGACAATCTAAAGGGCCTAAAGCAAGCGAGCAGGAAAAGTCTCATATTTATTTCTTCTTCTTACACAAGCTACTGTCCCTCTCTGCCTTAATTATGTTCTGTGGTCAAGAAACCTCACCATGCTTACAGGAAAATATTAAAACATTAAACCCATTAAGGTACACAAACAAAATTGAACGTTCAAAGATAACCATAAATTAAAGTTCATGCACATATGGGCTAGAAAAACAACATGAAGCCATACAAAACTCAATCATCAGCCCTGTCTGTCTCCGTCTCTCTCCAGCTCCTCGCAGAAGACTGGCCGTTTGGTGTGGCTCTGTGCAAGTTGGTGCCGTTTGTGCAGAAAGCTTCAGTTGGGATCACAGTACTGAGCCTGTGTGCTTTGAGTATTGACAGGTAAACGACCGAAAATTAACCCTTCCTTATATTTTTACTTTCTAATGTTACTAGGGTCAGGGATTACAGAAATGTTATAGCAAATGTAACGTTTGACCTCCTTACTACTTGCTGCTTTTAAATGTGTAAATTGATTGAGAGCTTGGAATTGCTTTCTAATTGGAATTAATATTATTTATAAAATATAAATAAATAGCACATCTTTTAAACTTATACTCTAAGATGAAATTATTAAAGGAATTGTTCGACATTTTAGACAATGCACTTATTTGATTATTGTCAAGAGTTAAATAAGAACATCACAGCCATTCACGTGTCTATTCAGTAAATCTGAATCTAGAGCCAGGAGACGTTTAGCTTAGTTAAATGCAAAGATAAGAGCGAGAGAAAAGTGTGAAGGTAACAATTCAGCCAAGGAGCACCTCTAATGTATTTATATATTGGTCTTAGTTAAATCTATTTCCTAAAAATCTAACTTCAATAGTTTGTCAACTGATTGCACATATGCTGTATTTTCAGGTATCGTGCCGTGGCCTCCTGGAGCCGAATCAAAGGCATTGGCGTGCCAAAGTGGATGGCTATTGAGATAGCTCTCATCTGGATAATATCCATCATCCTGGCTGTGCCAGAGGCAATAGGTTTTGACATGATCACTATGGACTACAAAGGAGAACACTTGAGGATCTGCTTGCTACACCCAATGCAGACAGCCGAGCTTATGAAGGTGAGGGGGAAAGGCCTTCACGATGGAGAAAAATTGTGCATGTTGACACAGCTGCGCATGCTGAAAAACCTTCATGCACATGATGTTATTTATACTGACACGTACAGGTTCAAAGATGCAGATGTGCAAGTTGGCACATTAGGCTGAATCTTATGTGAATGATGCACACAGTCGTTCTTTGGAAGCTTTCACGACAAATCACGGTTGAATCCATTCTACGGAAATGAGATTATGTTGAAAAGAAATTCTAAGTTATTGCTCTCTGGGCTGACAGAAAATCCTGCAGCACTTGAGCATGTGTGTGCTTTAACTTCACTGAGATACTTTGATAAAAAGTTTTTTTATTGTATGTCAATATGTCTGAATTTGAGACACACCCTGGAATCCCCCCTCCCCCCCTTAACGCTTAACTTCAGAACCTTTAATGTTCAAACCAAGCTCTTAAGTGCAGATGTCAGTGCATGATTCTATGCTGTTCTCCTATTTTCTCTCTATAGTTTTATAAATCAGCAAAGGACTGGTGGCTGTTCAGTGCATATTTCTGTCTACCATTGGCCTGCACGGCTATTTTCTACACCCTGATGACCTGTGAGATGCTGAGGAAGAAGAATGGCGTCCAGATCGCTCTTAGTGATCACCTCAAACAGGTTCGATTATGGCATTGTTTAACTCAGCCTATTTGTTATTCATTGTAAGAAATTATGTCATATTGAGGGTTAAGAAATACAGTGAAACTATACTAATTTATGAGCAGGACAGGCACACAATGGACGTATACTGACCCAAAACCATAAAAACACAAAATTTAATAATGTCAAGCCTTTGAATAAACAAGCTTGTTGCACTTTGATGTAAGACATAATTTCCCCTTTAAAATGGATTTCATTTCTTTTTTAATATTTTAGTTTCCAAAAATCTAAGTTTCCAATCTACTTTGTGGCCAGGATTTCACCACGGCTATTTCATTGCCAAACCATCAAAGTAGTTACCCTACAGTGATTACTAGATGTGTGTGTGTGTGTGTGTGTTCAGCGGAGGGAGGTGGCCAAGACAGTCTTCTGCCTGGTCCTGGTCTTTGCTCTCTGCTGGCTGCCTCTGCACCTCAGCCGTATCCTGAAGCTGACCATCTATGATGAGAAAGACCCAAACCGCTGTGAGCTTCTCAGGTATGTGAGGAAATCCTTTTCCCATAGTGCACATGAAAAGTACCATAAATGATAGAGATGATTTGAAGGAAAACGGAATCACCCCCCCAGGCCAGAGGACGCAGAAGACTGATATGTCTCTGTCACCTTTTTTAGTTTCTTTTTGGTCCTGGATTACATTGGCATCAACATGGCATCTGTCAACTCCTGCATCAACCCCATCGCCCTCTACATGGTCAGCAAGCGCTTCAAGAACTGCTTCAGGGTAAGTAACTCTGCTTCAATGTAAACATTTCTTAGAGAAATATACCATAGACTGTATGGACGACATGACTGCTCTGTAAAAGTGAAGCCAAAGCATCTTGATTCCCCCTGGTGGTTGGCTGCAGAATAATTCATAAACCTTGTGTTCTCCATGTTAGTGGATGGGACATGGACCAAACTAAAAAGTCAAACTACAAACAGAAATGGTTCCTGTCAATTTAGGTAGTACTTATAAAAATGATAAACATTCGAGTGTTCATTTTTCCAGTAGTTTGGTTTTGATCAGACAGCTGAGACTGACTTGCCATTGGTAAAGCGTATATCGACAGCACCTCGCAGCTCCTCAACACGACCACTACTGCGCAAACTCTTTCGTCCAAATGTCTAAATGTCTTAACGACGTCTACATGATGTTTTTGGCACAAGATGGTGGCATTCCTTTGTGGAATATTTTAGCTTCATTTTTGCAGGAAGAGGAGATGCATCGTGAAAGTGATTTACATTTTGCAATATATATTTGTGTATTTTGTAGCTGGACGTTCATAAAGAAGATATCACTCTTATGGTTTATATGTAGCTAAAGTTAGCAGCTGGCTAGCTTAGGTTGGCATAAAGACAAGGACAGAAATACCTACCTTAGCTTTCTCTGAAGGAAACAAATTACAATTACAAAGTTTTATAAGTAGCTGACTGTGTATGTGTATAAACTATATAAAAAAAGAAGTAAATACAATCAGTTGTGGGCCAGACGCAGGAACCAACCAGCTGTTTGAATCAGCTTCATGTGGAACAATCTTTTTAGTCTAGTTCTTCCCAAGAAAGTTGATTCCTCAAAAATGCTGTCCTATCAAAAACCAAACAGGAAAAATAAGGAACCCCCTATTTCACATCCATCTTTTGCCAAGTTTTAAATACAGTCACACTCCTCTAATTATTTGTGTTCTCCTCTGCCTAGCCTATTCCTAACAGTCGTTCTCACCACTTTTGTCCCCACTCTAGTCCAGCCTGTGCTGCTGGTGTCTACCGGCCGAGATGTTAATGGATGAGAAACAGTCGTGCATGAAGCTGAAAGTCACTGATCGGGCTTCTGACCAGAGCAACTCTCGCATGACCAACAAATCTACCACAGCATGAGGAGAGGCCCAGAAATGAGAAAGGAGGAGGAGATATGATGACAGCAACAAAAAAAAAAAGAATAAAAACAACAAGATATTGAAGTATAGCTGACTGACTCTATCCCGCCTTATCTACAACGTCATCTGAGGTCCCCTGCGTCTACGAAAAGACATTCCTTTGGAGATCAGCCCTCATTTTGACCTTAGACTCGGAACGCTTATCGTAATTGGGCGCTGTACATACTACTCCATCCAAGATGACAAAAAGCATCAGGGCACTTCAGAAAAAGTGTGAGAAAACACAAAATGTTGAGAGCCAAGGAGGGGGAATGTTCAGCACAAGTTAATGCAAAATTGGGGGTCAAGGGTGAATTAGCAAAGACAGTTCCTCAGGCGCCGAGCCTGGATAGTGAATGCTGCTGAGATGTTATGAATCTTGTGATAAGCTTGCCGTTGCATTGACGATATTCGAGTGTGATGCTGTTACGTATTGGCCCCACACTCTGCAGAACAACATTTTGTTTCCCTTAAAATTCATGTATGAACGGAGCATTTGTCCATACTTAATCATTTGTCACATTAGTGCCTTTATATGTGTTGTCTCTGTTTCATTCTCCCACTATTTACTGAACTACTGATGTTGTGTGTTTATAGGCTGTGTGACAACTCAGCTGTTGTATTATACTGTTCAATATTGGGCCTTTTCATGAGGCTGTATGTGTTTTCGAGACTGTATTTTCTCAACATTATCTTCAGCTGACCTGTACCTCAGCTGGTGTGGCTATAAATAAAAGGATGAGGAAAATAAATAAGAAAGTAGTGCAGCATTCAATTCTGTATTTTTCTTTACAAGAAAAAAAAAGGAAAAGCATAATTTTTTTCTTTTTGCCATTATCCGTTCACACACTCGCTCATAACCATTTATGGCTGTGAGTCTTTTAGCATTGCCTGTTATAGTGGCCTGATTCTGTGTGTGTGGGTTTGTGTGTGTGTGTGTGTGTGTGTGTGTGTGTGTGTGTGTGCGCATTTGTTCATGTGGTTTTGATTTAAGTGTGACAGCAGGCGGCATCATGTGATGGTGAATGCTAACACAGGACATTACTGTGATCTCTTTATTTTTTTCTCTTTCTCCATAACACACACACAGCCCTGACCTGGGAATGTTCCTTTAGGCTAAACCAGTGTCACGCATGTCACATTAACCGTCAAAGGAGCTCTCTGTCCTGTGACTATCCCTCCTCGACTCATCTCATCATCTGCTTTCCTTGGCTTTACTCCTTTTCTTCTTGTTTTTTTCCTACCTCTTCTTGCCCTACCCTTTCTCTCTACATTCCTGTCTCCACTTCATCCCAAAACCCTTCTGCCTCTATGCCTCCCATATGTTTCCAAACTATTTTAGTGTGGTTTGATATTAAATCAAACCTACTGGTGGTGAAAGCAGCTCTATAACAGAAATCACATTCAGCACATTCCATCTTAAATTATCAAATTTTCTACTTCCAGCAGAGAGTCAACTGATGTCTCTGCTTGGGGATACTGACACTGAGGTCCTACTGACATCATAGAACAGTAATGATGTTGTCATTTGCTCTTTCCTTCTAACATACAGGTACAATGTTCTATCAAGGCTTCAACGCAATGTATGGAGGACGAGCAGTGAAACTCTTATCCACAACATGGTACAGCAATTTATTGCAGAGAGAGTTAACGTCACTTGTATTGGTAGTAGGAGCTGGAAAGTGAAGAGGAAAACTTGAAGCAGATAGATGCCAAAAGGTTAATGAGAGAAAGTGACCTGTTTAGTAATAAAGCTACTCTAAGGTTATGATAAATTCAGCGTGTGAGCTCTGCTGGGATCTTCTCTTCACTCCACAAACACTGTGGACTCACTAAGCCCACTGAACTCTGGATGGACCAGTGAGGCTCCATGTCCTTCTCCAAACAGAAACACACACGCATTCTTGTACTACTGTCTTTGTGAGGAGACTCGTTGACTAGAATCATTCCCGAACCCCTTACCCTAACCTGAGCCAGGACCTCAGAGATAACGTTGTGCCTCATTAGTAGGATTGAAGTAGGAAGCCGTTACCCAACAGTACAGTTTTCTGTAATTCGCTTGCTTTATAAAACCAAACAATGTACCTCCGGGAGAAAAATGCATAGTGAAAAAACAGGTACAGGTGGCGGAGTGCACCTTAGAGTTGTTTGCTATCCAACTGTAAACTGAGAGAAGAAGAAAATGCCAACCATAGTACTGGCTAAGCAACAGTGAACCATAACTCATCCAACTGACTGATAAATTATCTGGAGTTGATGCCGCAAGTTTCGTCATCCCTGGAAGGTTCAACTTCTTTGGCGCTGGCTGCAGGCTATCAAACACTGATCAGCTTTTAGATATATTTTGTGTTTAACCAAGTGCAAATATTGCTGATAATACTGAAAAGTGTAACCACACTTCAGATCGCTTTCAGCTCGCTTCTGACTCCATTTATTAACACCATAGCCTGATGCACACCTTTCAAGAAATGTAGTATAGCTTGCTTCTTGGATACATAAGCGATTAAGTACAAATACTTAGGTCACTTGCATAGATTCTCATTAGTTTCTACTCGCTGTCTCACTGATTGATTTACCAGGAATCAGTGCTTGGTTGTACCAACGTAATCTGGTCAGTATCCCTCAAGGTAAAGAGCTTGGTACCCAACCTTATATGCATAGGACTAGGCTTTGGTCCCCATGAGGTGTACTGGTCCTGACAAGGTCTTCTGTTTATGCTGGAAGAGTTCCCTGAAGAGGCAACAAAAAAAAGCATCTTTGGACACCACATATGGTTCATTTCTGCTTTCCCACAGTTTCAGGAGCCAACAGAGAGTGCTGCAGCAGGGCTGGACTGGAGGGCTGATAGTTTTGGGTCAGGGTCTCAGGGGCTGGGGAAGGAACAGACATGGTTTGGCCTGTTTCACTTTTCTTTTTAAGTCCTTTATCCTCCCGTTTGCATATTTACACAGCAGGTTCAGCTGGACTTTCCCCCAGCAAATTGCATTCAAAAACAGCATTTGTAGGAACATGATGTTTGACTTAATTTTCAAATATCTGAGAGGATGTACTTGCTTCTTTCTTTGAGCCTTTGTTGCACACAGCATTGTCTTGTATATCATAATTTCCCATCTAAACCCTATAAGCAATCAAACTGATATTTATTGTACTTGTACAGCTGTCTCTGTTCACAAATACCTCTACCTTCTTTGACTCTCCCGCCTGTCTTTTGATGTCATCTGAAAACACTGAAAGATATTTGACAAGTTAAGAGCATGTGCAGTGTTGACGAATAAGACTTACTGGCTTTCTTCATTTCAGAACATTTATTCTGAATTGATAGCATAAGGAGGAGAACTGTCAGTCTGGCATAGCCTCTCCTCACATTTGGGTAGAACAAAGAAAATATGCTTTCATTATGAGCATGGACGTGCATGTGTGTCTGTGAGTTTTTGTCTGTGTTCTGCTCAGCCATGGAAATACTTCAAGGGGAAAATGTTGAATCAAGTTCAAACTTAGACACACTGCCTGCAAGAACACACAACAAAATGTTGAATCAAGTGTGCATGTGTATGAGACTTATTGTCTAATTTTATGTGCTGTTTTTGGTCTCACACATTGATTTCACACTCATTTGAATGGTTGATGAAGGACACTAAACATGGTTAATCACACCCCTCCACAGATGAACAGATGAGGCCAACAACAGGAACTCATCAGACTGAAAAACCACAGACACTGAAAAACCTTTTTTTATTTATATAAGAGGGGCTGTTCAAATTTCCTTTGCAGAAACTATCATCCTGTGAACGTTTGAAGGAGCTCTGCGTTTCCACCACTTCCTCCCATCAACCCAACAGGGGTCTATGCCTGCAAACACATGAACACGCACAGACTAAGCACTGATTGAAGACGACTTTTCCGTGACTCGCTCGCTGACTTCTGGCTTTGGTCAATGCTTAAGCGCAGTGCATGTCTTTCCGACCCGTCATGTCCTTTGGTTGATGATTGAAATGAATAGTTTCAGACAGCTTTTTTTCAGGAACAATCTACCTTGAAATCCCTGATTGGTTGAGTGCTCTGCAAAAACTCGTAAAATTCGGTCTCCTTACTTTAGGACGAATATTTCGGGTGTTTTGAATATGCTTTTTTGCTAACTCAATAATCCCATTTGCAAAGCAGTAAATCATGTCAGGAATTTTTACTGTAGATCCTGCTGTTGTCTTTTATTGTTGTGCACTATTCTGCATCAACACTGTCTGGTGGATTCGAGTGGAACAGCTTGTTGTAGCCTTTAGGTGATGAGGCATCTAATTTGCCTGATCTGAGATTAAGCAAATTAGATTAAATAAATCATCTCAATGGGTTTATAGACCGAAGTGCAAAATCCAGCCAACAACAGACTGCAGGTTTTAGTTCATAGAAAATAACTCCAGCAGGACTTAAAGTTGCAGAAGCTTTAGGTCTAAAAACAGTTTATATGTTACAGTCCTACACTGTAGACATACCTTCTTTTATTACTTGTCTAACAATGTGATGATAAATATATGCAGCGGCAGAACTAGATGAACAATGATTTGATCACATATTGTGCGCAGGCAAATATGTGGCTTGTTTGTTTGTCACTGAGGCTGAATGTTGAAAAATAAATCCATTCTCACATGGTACAATAGACAAACAGAATTAGGGCTGAAACTAATGAGAATTATTGTTACACTTTTTTTTATTATTAATTTATCTGCCAATTTCTTTCTTGAACTTTCTGCTCTAAACGTGCCTGATGCAGTTTTCCAGAGAGCAAAGTAACTGACCAGAACCCAAAGATAGCCAGTTTACAATAGACAGCTAAGAACAAGCATATATTTACCTTCTATTTGATCGTCTGGAACGCATGAAGTTTATTCATTTTGACAGAATTTTTCCTCTGGCAACGTTCAACTTTATAAACTCATGCACAAGGGAAAATTGTTAGACTAGAAATTCATAAACGATATATACAATTAGGATGACCCTTGTGCTCTCCTCCAAAAAATCTGTCCTCCCAACCTTCAGCCAAAAGAAGATTTACAATTTCCTCCAATATGTTTCCACCCTCTTCACAGAATTGTTCTACAGTCCAAAATCATTTCAGCTTTACACAGTATGTATGTGATTCATTTTCCTGACAAGGCCCTTGGCAAATTATCTTATAGTATCTTAATTAGATAAACTGTACCTGCTTTCCAGCATTGAATAAAAACTCATTTTGTGATTATTACATGAACTAAAACTGATTTTACCTCAGAGTTAGGATCTATTTAATTTCGTCTCAATAATAATTCCACCCTCCATCTCTCTATCTCAAACACACACACACACACACACATTGTAATAATCACACCCTGCCCTCTGCCACTTTATAAAAACAATAAGGGAGTTTTGAGCCAAACCAGCACATTCTTGAAGTTGTCTGTGTTGCAGAAGTGAGGGAAAAAAGAAATGAAAGAATGAAGGAGAGTCGCAGATTGTTTATTTATTTTTTCTGTCTTATCAGATCAACTCCACCTACTTACATGGGATGTATAGAGATCAGATGCATACTTGTGGTTACTTGATCATGTTTCAAAGATTCAAATATGAAATTCCTGCCGTTAATTTGACTCTTCCAAATAGAATTCTTGCCAAATGTGTCTATCTCGTAACATTATGCATACTCATAAATCATCTCACATTCTTCTGTGTTGAAAAGAACCTCTCGGGACAGGATAGAACCCAATTAATGGGGAATTTTGTTAGAGAACCAATCACGCATATTCCATGCTTATCATTATCATATTTGTGTACATGTGATGGCCGAGCACGATGCAGGATGTGCGACAAAGTTCCCTAAGGTGCTAGTTGTGCAGCCGCTGGTGTACAGAGACCCGACTTCTCATGAGGGAGCTAATGATGTCCATGAAACAGTGGTGACAGTGATCGCATAGAATGTAAAAGAGCCCGGAGTGTTAGTGGAACACTCAGGGTGGCTTCTGTTCCATTTGTTGTTAGAGGAACCAAAGGAGATCAATGAGGGTTTGGATCAGACCTGTTGTGAAGGGTGTCGGTGCAAGGTTTAGCCACTAGGGAGCATCAGGGACTGGATAAAGTGTCTATCCGCCTGGCTGCAAGCCTTTTTTGTAGTTCTGCCCATTTTCTTGTCTCCATTTCTCAGCCTATATTCATAACGCTAACTGTCAAAGGTGCCAAACAGAGATACATCATACTGCACATCTTATTGAGTTTAGTGGAAGCAGCTCTAATGATTTAATATGCCATTTAGTGAGCTCATCACACACATCAGACACTGGCTGTCCACCCTTATCAAAACAAATGGCTGTTTGCAGATCAGCTGCATGGCTTGCTGCTGCTTTACATTGCAAATACGCCCATGTTGACATTTGCTCCACACTGACAATGATCACCATGGGTTACCTTGACTCACAACACAGGTAACCAATCAGATCTCATGAAGGGGGGCGGTTCTCCGGGAAAAAAAAAAGAAAGAAGAGGAAGCAATATCCGGACAAGGACTGAATAGAGCAGGGGGGGGGGAAATCAACACGATCTCCACATATCTGAAGTATGTGTGGCACTTTCTGGAGACTGGAACGGTAACTGATCCCAGGTCAGGTCTGTGAGCACATGAAGGTTTATGTTTGGCCAAAAAGGGATGAGAGCAATTTCCGTTCCTCACTTGGATCCTCCAGGCAGCTGCTGCTTTGCCAAATTCAGACACATGCTATAAACAAAAGGTAAGCCTCAAGCTTTGTATTCCATTGAACACATCTACTCTTTATAGTGGAAAAACATAATAACAACTAAAGAAAATGAGGCTTTATTTTGTATGACATGTGCTAAAGGGAAAGTGAAAGCATTTTGGAAGTGTGCGCGTTTCTGAGCGAGTGTGAGACTTTTTAAATCACTCTGCCAGAAAATAACTACTGCAACATAGAGCTATATGATTTTCTTTAAATGACAGCAACCCATACATATGCACCTGGAAAACACAGTGTGTTGTGACCACCTCCATTCCCTCAATCTCCTCCTACTCTCTCTTTCCCCAAAGGTAGCCTATGACACCCACACACACACTCTTATGGCACATACACACACAAACACACACACACACGCAGTCAGCACACACGCACACGAATATGGCGTATTTCACTGTGTTCTTTTAACAAGGCCCAGTTACCCCAAGCAACAGGAGGGGCTTATCAGTGCCTCCCTCACTTTCCATACTGTTATCAGCCCGGCCTAGTTCACACACAGACACATACACACTCTGTGGCCTTTTTTGTCAAACACACCCGCGCTCGTTCTATCTCACTCGTTGAGTCGCTCTCTCTCCCTCTCTCCCTCTCTCTCGCACACGCAAACCGGGGAATGAATGTTATGGGGGCTTATCAGTGTCCTTAGGGGCCTGGCAGCCACTTCACAGACTCAGATCCCAGTGCCAAGGCCACAGAGACAAACCTATGTGACCAGAGTGCTGATGAACAAAGCCTCTATACTGTTAAAGACTCTACTATAGAAGCAGCTGGCTGCGGGGCACACTAACAATGAGCATATGCGCGTGACACAATGGCAGCCAGCAGTGGCTACAAGTCAAAGAAAGTGTCAGACGTGCTGATGTTCCGTTGGAGCTGTGGCATCAACAATTCCAGCAGCTCTCTGCGTGTTTTGTGCTACATTTATTCACTGCCACTAGCTTTAGCCTGACATCCTGTACACCTAGAGCCTGATCGACAGGTTAGGAGGTGGAATGCAGCAATCCGTTAATTATGTTGAGCAAACAAGTTGAAAAGAAAGTCAGAGAAGTTGTGAGGAGAAATAAAATCAGTTCATCTTAGTGAATTTAACTATATATGTGATTTGCTGTAGACGAGAAACGACCTGTAATTTTCCCAGGCAATATTTATCTAATCATCCATTATCTATAAACATTGTCCTTTTATAGAGGGTCACGAGGGGAGCTGGAGAAAATCCAAGCAGACATTGGGCGAGAGGTGATATCTATCAGACCCGTAAATGTGACGGATAATTGTGTTTTTTCATCAAGAGCCATGAACTATTTCCTGTGGGAAACAAGGAAATGTCAAAAAATTTGGTTATGTTAAAGAATTACATTTTCTTTAAATCCCCTGATCCAGATCCATACAAAACATGTTTGGGTTTTTCCCTGACTCCTTCTACATCCTTCCACCAAGTTTCATGATAAAATGTTTAGACGCTTTTGCGTAATCTTGCTTGAAAAAAATCAAACAAATAAGGAGATAGTTACAGAGGTAATAACCGTAGTGCATATGTGATTGACAAAACAACATTAATACAAATTCCATGCATATTCCCACATGTCCATCTTGCTACAAAACCTATTGGATTCTTGTTACGCTAAGTTTTGAGCAGAGGAGTTGATATTATGGTGTTGGTGTGAAGTGTGTTCCTATGTTTCCTTCCCTTGTAGATTGATTTTGAAAATATAATAAGTTAAGTTGAAGGCAAAATATTAGATTATAGAAATATTATCATAAATCTATTTAAATTGGTCTTATAAATAATTTAATGTTTCAGCTTTAATTTCTCCGTACATTAAGCATTGCATTGTGCACAGAGACTATTATTGACTACTGCCAATATTGAACTAGTCTCCATCTCCCTTGCATCCTACGTTAGTTACGGCGTTAGTTTGCCAAAGGACTGATCACTCGGTAGGAAGTCGAGAGCAAAGGGGGTCACTGCAGGCAGAGATGCTGGCAGTGGTTTGGCACAGGAACTCAGGAAGCGGTGCCTCTAACTGAGCTGTGCTTCCTGTGTGATAACTGACCCAAACATGTTGTGGCTCCATGACACACACACACGAAAGACAAAGAAAAGACACTCGCACTCTGCCTCATGTGTAGCAGCTGGGGTTATAAAATTATTGTTTTTAAATTGAGGACAAATGGGATCCAAAAACTAGAAAACTCAGTGGTTAAAATTAGCTTCTTGGAAACAGCTGGTTCCCAGAGACAATCCTAAATGTTCATGTGATCTTCGACAGAAAGACGCTGAAATTGCTACAATACTTCACTTTATCAGAATAGCTTTAATGAGTCCAGAGGAGCAGGGAGGGGCCGCAGACTCAGACAGGAAATTAAAAGAAAGGACTGAAAATGATTTAAAGGAATTAACAGCGAGGTGATGGCAAGAGAGCGAGAGAGGAGGGGAAGAAAAACAAGCGGGGGGGAGAGACTAATGGAGGGGAGTTGGTTTCGTAGTTCTGTACTAAATGACTACTTCGGAGTCATGTCGTCAGGAATGTGCTCACAACGGCCTTAAAAACCTTGAACGTTATGTGTCAAGCTGCACACCAGTTGCCTCCCCCGTACTCGTACAACACACACACATGCGCACACACACACACACACAGCCCAGGCACACACACACAGCCCCGTCACACATTGCAGTGCAAACGCTTCCTTCCTGTTGCTGGTTTAGCCTCTTTTAGAGGCAAGATAAGAGCAAAAGAATGAGATATATGAAAGAGGGAAGCAAACTGGACTGTTTTCACTGCGCCTCACATCGGCCTGACCACATTTCTTTATTTGGATGTTAGCATATTTGCTTTTAGCTCTTTTAATCTGACTTTCGCTGGCTGCAGGTGTGTTGTTCTCACTGCGTGCTGGGCCTCATTTGTTCTCGTTTCTCTTCAGGCTGGTTCAGACCACACAACGGTTTAGCAGTCCCCGCTTCCTCATCGAGAGTCGAAGCAGAGCGAGCGAGCAAGAATGAGCTTCCTGTAACGTCTTTGAGTCTCTGGTCAATTAGTTTACTCACGTCACTCTTCACTGTTGATTCACCCTGCATGGAAACACAGCAGCCTCGACGTATCCTGATGGGAGCTCTCTGGTAGATCTGCTCTGACGGCCGACGGGAGGTTTCTCTCCAAACACCGGACCTGTCTGGACACAAAACAACATCAGACCTGTTCAGTGATCAACTTCCTCAGAGAAGAGCTGCGATGCTGTTTTCACCCAGTTAGACTTGCAATTGTGTGTTTGGGATATACAACCATGCTGCAGCAGTCAGAGCTCATCTTTGACTTTGCCAGTGACCACATTAACATGTCACAGGTGAGTGTTGTGTCTTCATGTGTCTCGATGCGAGAATTAATTGTGAGAATAAACTGTAATCTGATCTAATTTAATCCGATTTTAAATTTGTGTGTGCTGGAACAGACATTTGTGAGGAATCAGTTGTTCATTAATTGTAATCTGGTGTAATCTCAATACATTTTCCTTGCGTGTTGCAGTTGGTCAGTCACTCAGATTACCCTGCGGTGATTGTGGAGCAGGTTCCACATCCACACCTGCTCTCATATACAGGACTAGCGTATGAACAGCCACACTCAGAAGAGGATTACCAGAGGATGCTCAAAGGTCAGTGAGTGCACACACGCACACACACACACACACGCACACACACACACTTAACACACACACACACACACATACACACACACGCACAGGGGTGTCTCCGTGACTTCAGGTAACATTACATAGATTTCCTGGGAAATTACTATCAATGTCAATGTCAACTTTATTTATATAGCACATTTAAAACAACTTAACTGACCAAAGTCCTTTACAGGTGCAATGGTACAAAACAGGGACAGGAAACGTAATACATCATAACCCTAACCCTAACCCGAGTAATACAAATAAAATAAATTATTAACATAAAATAATTAAAATACTATAACCCTAACCCTAACCTTGAAACCTGTCCCCATTAGGGAGAGAAGTCCCTCTGATGTGTCGGTGTAAACAGGTTTATGTCCCGAATTCATGACAACACTAACCATAACCTAACTAGAATTCACATCTGACCTCTAACCTTAACCAGGAGCTCAGAAATGAGGATTTGCCTCATCATTATCAGGCTTTGGGCCTGACAAGGATAGTTTTTGTGTTGGAAAAGGTTAAAAGAGGCTGTAAAATTGTGATTACATACATAGTTGTGTCTCCATGACTTCAGAGAACATTACATTGATTTCCAGGAGACCTTAACCATAGTTACTACTGAACTTGACTATCTATAACCCCAATCTAAACATCAATCTTTACTTAACTCTTAACCTATACGTACTCTTAACTATAAAACATATCATTGGATCCTGCTTTTAACCTCCATAAGTAAAACATTTAGGCCAGTACCTGGACACACACACACACACACACACACACACACACACACACGTGCTGTAAATAATCCATAACTCTGTAACGACTAGAATATGGTGAGGGACATCACAATAATACTACTGTTCAGTACCAGTACAGAACAAACACACAATAACAGGTGACACTTACTCTAACCTTAACCATAGTCACTACTTGCCTAAACCGAACCTTAACCTTAACCCAAACTTCACACACACAGACAAAGACACACACACAGACACACAGACACACACACACACACACCCCTAAACTGCTGCCTCGTGCTCATATCTATTCATCATCGTGACCTTTGATCTGAGAATTCTCAGTAAGTCTCACCCATGGACTGTCTATGAAAAGGTTTCACCAGGTACGAGAAGAAATAGGCCCGGGACCGCGCACGCGCAGTCGACCCTCTCGCACATGGACCACCCTCCGCAAAAATCCCGGAAGTGAAACAAAACATCCCGAGCTTGTGTGTGTGAGGGAGAGTTAATGAATCACATTAGGATGTAGGCGAGGTGACGTCTATCTAAGGGACACATGCTTTAACCTGTGCCTCACCGCTGCTAGCAGTCCAAAGTAAGTTTCCCCGCCGGGCCGGCTGGTTTTTGTACATTGTGTTGGTCGGAGGGAACAGCGGCTTGGTGTCGGGACATGGCGAGGCGAGGCTCACTTAGCACAGTAACAGCAGCAGAGCAGCTCCTCACAGACATGGGGCATGTGCAGGGAGGGTCCTGCCGTTTAAAGGCACCGGTCCACCTGTCGTGTGTCTGCGGACCGGTCCTGTCGGTGTGACAGCTCGCTGCTGGGGCTTTCTCTGCGGCTCAAGGTGTCGGAGCTCACAGCTGTTAGCTAGCAGATGTTTTCTGACGCTTCACAGCCTCAGCACGTCACATGTACCGATGCGCCCAAAACTGTAGACCCCCCCCCCCCCCCTCCCTCCCCCCTTCGATCATGTGTGGCCTCGAGAACATACATGTGGTGAGATGTCTGCTGATACATGTGATCAGTGGAAGAAGTTTACGTCTGATTGTATTGTTTATTGTGGAGAAGTAAAGAAACTCGTACTGTCTGTCTAACTGTGTGCGCATGTGTATTGACTGAGGTTTATTGGCTGTTTGGAGCCAGTGATGCATAACAAAGATGGTTAATGGATCATATTGTGAGTTGTGTCATTGAAGGTTCAGAGTGTAATATTTAGCCGAAAGGGATCAATTGGGCGAAATTAAATATAAAGGAATCCTAGTGATGTTTGCAGTAGTTTGTAATCATCTAAATAGTTTTCTTTATCCTTGAATGAGCCCTATATATTTAATTACTTTATATTCACATCAGGAGTGGGTCCTCTCTATGGAGGCCGCCATGTTTTTTTACAGTAGTCCCAACTGGACAAACTAAACACCTTTTGAGTTTTTATCACAACTGAAGGTTTTCTTTCATTGTGATAAGATACGATAATGCTTTATTTGTCCCACAATGGGGTCCAAAATAGGCATCAGTAAGTATTAATAAGTAACATGCACTACTTAAAAATGCTTTAGTGTACGGATAATGATACTTAAGTGAATGGAAATGTAAAAGATTTGGAAAAAATAAACAGCTGTCTCTCGAGGCGGCAAATGCCTACATTGACAATAACTGGATCAATGTTATACATGCAATCACTGATTGATCTTCGCCACTGTCTCTACACTGAATTACTACTGAACAATTACAGGAAAAGCCCAACCCATCTTCAGAGCGGGGCACATTGGAGGGTTGCTTGAACTCTTCGGTTTGGTGTGCAAGGTTAACATCACATACAAATGTTGTAACCACTGCAGATGTAGATAGTATAGGTTTATATACTGGGGGATTTCCAATTCCTGTCACTGAAATACTTTGCGTCACCCCAGTAGAAAGTAGGTGAATCGAATATTTATTTCTGATGCTTATAACCAGGGATAGGTGATTTAGATAAAGTCATCTATATTGAAAATTATAGAGTTGTTGCAAGTGAATAAAATGTATCATTATAATGGAAAGTTAATGCAGACAGGAATGCCTATTTTTCGTCAATCCAACACTAAAAAGTTATATTCAGTAGCATCTCCTAACAGAAATGACCAATATGGATAATAGGCCTTTTGCAAGAAGGTATATCGACATGTTATGTATGTCAGGAAAAGCGAAAGAGTTACTTACATCATTAAAAGGCTGGAAACTGAAGCAGCTGAATGATACCGGTCTTTTGCTTTTGTGACACGTCAACATGTCTGGTGTGAAAAAGGCCTTCTCTCAGGCGAAATACTTTCTACAGTAGGAAGAGTCTATTTTTAAAATAGTTTAGTGTATCCAGAGTAGTTAGTCATTACGGAAAGATGTATTGCTGTTGAATTTGTTTCACCTTACCTTTAGCACCACAAGTGAAATTCCTTTGCTCCTCATTGTATTTAATGGCAGCAGAAAACACACACAACTGAAATGAGAAATAGTTCAATTTCTAGATACCAATGAAAGACAAGAATGTGTTTAATAACGGTTAAACATTTTGACAAACTTTCTTCTCCCTGACTTCCACCCTCCTCCACCCACTGAGCATGTTTTTTTCTTTGTCTAAAGTGGAGCCATGTGAAAGTGGAGAAGAAGAGACCATGGAGACGCTTGTTGCTGCTGACTCGCTCCTCAACATGGACTGTTCTGACACCCTCTCCCTTGAACACTATTGTAAGTGCAGACACGCACACACACACACACACACACACACACACCTACCTGAGTTAACACTAGTTGAATGCACACCAACAGAGAGACGATGTCCCAGTAAAACCTCACCCCCACTTCTTTTTGATGTAGGACATGTTTGACTGTGGGATGTTATTTATAGACACAGTGGTCACAGTGCTGTTCTCTTTCATTACATCTGTTTATGCCCCCTGCAGCCCAGACCTTCCTACCATCACTGGGTGATGTCATCACAGCTCCTGTTACCCAGGTGACGGTGTCAGCAGAGGGGATAGTGGGACCTGTTGACCAGTCACAATGGCACTCGTTGCACACAAAGAAGCCTGCGACACAGCTGCAGACAAGAAAGAGAGGTCAGACCCTTTTCTTATTAGAAAGTCTTGTGTGATTGTGGCTTGTATGAAGATGTTAAATATCTCAGGTTAATTATGTATTTTTATTCTTCATCAACTCAGGTAAAAAACGTCGACATCGCAGGGCAGAGTCTCCCACACCAGACATCATAGTGAAAAAGGACAAATACAACAAAGGTACTGTCACAAATATAAAAAAAATTGTAAAGCCAATGTTAGACATTGATCCCATCACTTAAGTTTAATGGGACTTACGTGTTGGTCACATGTATAAATAGGCATCACAGATATGTTTACCTAAAAATGTCACAACAGCAGTCTCAGTACTGAAGGTCAGACTTAACAAGTCCTATAATATATTTACATTACACTTTGAATACTGCCATGGTGCCATAAATACCACAAGACTGATGTAAAGGCTGCAGAGATACAATATGCACAGGGCAAATTAAATTCAGGCCTTGTTCACTGTCTGATGGGAAGCTGTCATTTATTATAATCTCAGGCATATAAAAAAAATGATAAGGTGAATTTTACTTAACAAGCAGTGTGTGTAAACCACACAACACCTTGAATCAAATGTTTATGCTAATGTGAATTTAGTGTCAAGTGACAAAAACTTCATCAGTGATCGATTATTTATCCAAAAAAAATAGAAAAGATTAAAATGTTCAATTATTATTTCATATATTTCATATATATTAGTAAACTGAATATTTTTTGGGTATATATCACACATTTTTTCATTCTTTTTTAATTTATATAGACATTCAGTTATTGTGAAAAAAATTGCCTAACATTTTCATTTTTCCTTCATGATATCTGTGAAAAGAAAATTTAAAACATCCCTCCAATCATGTCCTAAATGAGTGACATCAAGAAGAGACTGAAACTACAATTTTGGGATCTGAATGATTTTATTGCACTCTATAGTTTCCCCTATTGGGGTCACTAGAACCACAAACTGACAATGCCAGTGAGGGCAAAAAACTATTAAATAAAAAAAATAAAATAAAATGCAAGATATACTGTATCTGATGTCGGAGTAGTTTAAATTAGCTATTGTAATGATTTAAATGTTTAAACCGAATAATGAAATGTTATCACTGTAAGAAGAGTGGTTAAACATCCTTTGAACTCATGAAAATCACTAAAATCCTCAGTGGAAAAACAGAAAACTCAGCTTTCAAAGCTTTTCAGCCTGTGCACCAGGTGACAAGTATCACATTGACATGTTGCTCTTTCTTTAAATGTCATGTCATGTCTAAATAAAGTCAGAGGGAAATTTTATGTAAACGCTACAGATGCCTGATTGTTAAAAGTCAACACATTAACAGAAAGATGAGGGCAAAACATTCAGTGTCCAAAAAGGGATTTAGATGGCTCACAGGGGATGAGTCACATTCGTAACACAGCCTTTACAGAAGTCATTTTCCATGTTGTGTCCTTGTCCTTCCTTTACCATTTTTCCTGTGTTTGTGCTTCAGGAGGAAACACGCTGTACCTGTGGCAGTTCCTCATGGAGTTGCTACAGGATCGACAGGTCTGTCCCCGCTACATCAAATGGACTAATCCCCATGCAGGCATCTTCAAGCTGGTCAACTCGAAGGCTGTGGCTCGACTCTGGGGCAAACACAAGAACAAGCCAGATATGAATTATGAGACTATGGGCAGAGCTCTCAGGTCTGCAACACACAAACATCACATGTTCATAAGTCACATGCTGTTATCCTTATTTCAAAATGGTGATATAACCAGACCAGTTTCCCAATAATGATTGATCAAGAGCAGTGCTTTAAACACTCAGTCTTTAATGTGTTTCTCAAAGCAGTAGTTAATAATGAGAGCACGTCCATGCTGGTGGTAGCCTCTTAACTTTGAGTATCTGTGGTGCTGAGTGTTGAACACCACTTTTAAGAAACATAGTATTTAAGAATATTTTAAGTCAAGTATACAATATATATACAAATATTTATAAACATTTGTATTATTAAATACATCATTTTATTTTACAACACAAAAACTGTAACTGACTCAATGCTACATATTCAAAGTACATAAATCACAAAGAGTAAATCTTGTAAACAAAACTGTAGAAACAGCTGCATTCATACTAGAGCCCAACAGATATGGATTTTTTGTGTCAGTGGTCATGGTTATAAACTAAATGGAGAAAAAACATAAAAAAGTAAATGAAACATTCACTTTCAGGTCTCTCCTGTAAATCAACTCGATAATGTTTGGTCTAAGTTAGTTAATGTTGACTCTTTGTATTCATGTAGGTACTACTACCAGAGGGGGATACTCAATAAGGTGGAAGGCCAGCGTCTTGTGTATCAGTTCACCTCTCTGCCAAAAGACATGATTTATATCACGGATGGAGACAGCACCAAAGAAGGAGAAGAAGATGATGAGGATCATTACGACAATAGTGGCAACGATGAAGGTGTGAGTGATGACACTGATGACGGCGTGTTATCCTCTAGTGACCAATCGGTGGAGGAGGAAGATTTCCCACCACCACAAAAGAAGATGTCATCTAGTAGCTCTGTGCGAGCCCCCGCCGCTCCACGGACCAGGCCAACGCCCAGGCCTCCAGGCCAGCGTGAAACTGTCCTGCGGCCCACCAGCAAAAGCCTGATCCAGGAGCAGCACTTACCCATAGTGTCTGCTGAGATGCTGCGGACCCTCCAGAACCTTGAGAAGGTCCAGTCCCTGCATCCCGCCGGTCACGCCTCAGTCTTTAAAACGGCTCAGCTGCTGGGGAGCCTGTACGAACGTCAGGCCGCCGCTGTGGTGGCGGTCGACATCATGGGTGCACCCGACATGCACGATGAAAAGTCCCACCAAGGGTAGAAAAAGTTCACAAGTAGGGACTTCACAGCTGGTGCCTTTCACTAGCTCTGACCAATAGAACAGAGCAGCCCACAACCAAAAACGTGCACATACACTCCACTGTCTCAGGTCCAGTTACAGAGCAGCTCTTTGCTGAGGCATCGCGTTCACACCAGGGCCTTTATATCATACGTGTGTAAGAGCATATTGATCTAGGATTCATTTTGTATTTCAGATTTTTTTATTCCTAGGTAACAAAGATAATGCTAGATCAGTCCTTCCTTACTGGTGTTTGAGTTTAGAGGAAATTGGCAGCGATCAGTAGTTTGACTTCTCAGTAGACATGCAGACTTTAAAAGCTCATGTCCTTAATCTCAGCCTTTTGTTATTCTCTGTACCAGACACCAAAGACAGACATGCACTGGAATCTACAGTCTCTCTGCAGAAACACGCGCTGCTTGCACGTGGGCTCCACTGTCATGGAGCTAATTACCTGATCTGTGCACACTGTGCCCTCCGTCTCTGCCTTTTCTCTCGCTCTTCTCCTTTTTTCTTTTTACCGTCACATGCTGAATGATTTCTCTGCCTTGATGCACTAAAGTTTACCGCTGCTGTATGTTTCTTCTCTTAAGTGCCTGAAGATCTCAGACCACCCTCTCCCCCGCTTCCGCTGTTCCTGGAAAATCGTGAGGTTGTTGAGGGAAAACATTCCATATTATTGTATATTATTTTTTAAGATTACTGAATTATGTCTGTATTGTGAAATGTTGAAAAACAAGGGATCACTGTTATTTCTAGAATAGGAATTTAGCACTGCTGCTGTTTATAGCTGATGTATGTTCAGTGGACCTCGCCTTATGTTGACAATCACCTATGAAATTATGTCATTGCCTTACTTAGCTACAGCGCTTCATGTAGTGTAGCGTCTATGCCATGCACATATTCCCTTGAGTTACCACACATTACATAAAGTACAGCATATGAGTGCTTACATGGACTTCTAAAGCATAACTCTGTATTGTGTGTTATACTATATACTGTATGTTTGTGAACATGCTTGACTTTGTGCCTTGTTTCCATTTTCTCCCTCAGGTTTGTACAAATTTGTTTTGCTGCAAAGACTCTATGCACTCTATGCAAGTTAGTGAGTAAAAAAAACGGCCCTTTATAAAGAAGTAATGCTGAGTTCAGCATTTTCTCTACACTTGATCTTGCTTTAGCCTCAGAAATCCAGACTACAAAGTTCTCTTCACTCCAAATGCAAACTGTTGGGTAGGACTTTTATGCTGGCGTCTGTGAGGCTAACTTTGGTTTGGAGATGTTTCAAACTGTGCCTTTGCCCCTCCCTAGAACCCCCTATGCAAAAGTGCTTTTCACTTAATGACTGAGATTTTTTTTTATTTTGGAATCCACACTTTTGCCTTATCTGTAGCTCCCTTGAGATTTTTACGTTTTACTGATAACAGATTTGTGAGCTTGTAGCAGAGGGAGAGGTGGAGTTTTTGTTGCTGTTCTTCGTATGTTTGCCTTCACGCAGTCTCAAGGTGTTGAAAAGAGAAGAAAAGAAAATAAACTTAATTTTGTCTGTGTGAAACTCGTCCCAGCTCATTTATTCACCCACATTTTGTTTACCAGCATTACTGGTGGAAAGCTCATTTACTAAAGTGTTCTGGGTTACACTTAATTTACTTAATATTCCTCGTGCGGCGTATGTCAGAGGGAAATGATTTTATTACATTAACATGTAACTACAGATTGAGATTTTACTTCCCCGATAAGTATCATTGTCATATAACATGATGCATTGTAATTGGTGAAAAGGTTCAGGATTAAAATAGGATCATATTTGCAACATCATTAAAGAGCTGGACATATGATCCAGTAGTTTAATATTGACAGTTATTTAGAATCTGACATTGTAATATTGATTAGCTTTTGATACAAATAATCCAATATATGAATATTTACAATTAATAAGACTGACATTCAAATTTGTATTGCTTTAATGCAACTGATAAAATAATCTAATATTTACAATTAAGAGTTTGCCTAATTTGTATTGCTTGAATAAATATGATCAAATACTTTATAATTCCAATTGCTAAGACATTTTTTTGTTTGATATTGTCTTTTTGCAGACAAGAATCGACATCCGTCACGTGATGTTGATTCTTGCCTGCTAATTGCTCATTACGGTCAACGCTATCAATTGCACATCACACTGTGAAAATGTATGTAAATTGAATGATAGTTTATTTCCTTTTGCCAGTAGGTGGCGCAGTCAGTATTATTACATATAGACTAATAGATCTGTTCAAGTAGGGGCTATGATGTAGCTTGAGCAATTTTGGGTCAATTGGACAATGTTAAAAAAACGTATTTTTCACACTGATCAGTAGGTGGCGCTATGACCCTGAGGAAATATTGACACATAGAGCTTATCAGGCTTGGACTCTGTCCATGAGACAGAGGTGTGGTGGTGATAGGACAATGCACAGTGGAGTTTTGACAAAATCCTGTCCTTTGGCGAAGGATGAACCTTCGCCGTACCTCAATGTTGACACTGTTTGAGGAAATGTCCCAATTCTGAGAGAGAGAAAGATAGAGAGATGTCCCCTTTGCGAGACATACATATTATTTTGATCCATGACCACTGACACTGTCACTGTTTGCTGACGGCTCAGCATCGAAGGATTCATGGTCCATGTCTGTCCAGTATAGAGAAAATCAAGTTTTAATGGTGTCTAAATCAAACTTTGACGCCCTGGTCACATTGTGTGACGAAAAATCGATCTTTGACTTAGTAAAAAGGTGTAAAAAAAATAAAAATTAGGCATTAACGAAGCAGCTTAATACTTGCTCCACCCTTGTCTATTATAAAGTTGATTTTTATCAATGAAATAAAACCAGGTGTATTTTTATGTCTTTAGAGCTGTGTCGCTTCACTGATTCCTCCAGGCCGATAGGGGCGCAGTGACGGTGGGCGCAGTGTATAGTCGGATGTTGACAGGCCTGCTGCTCGTCTCCAGCTATCACGTTCCCAGCTGCCTCCTCATCGAGAACTTTCCGTGACTGCAGAGACTCTGTCCGCGGCGAACACATGGCAGCCGAAAGGCAAGTTTGACCAAACACACTGGGTAGTTTTTAAAGTACATTTGAATGTGCATGTTTCCATTCGGCTGTTAAATGGTTGCTCTTTATTTCCGTTTTAGCAGCTTCCCCGATAGCTTCATTGACGACGACCCACAGAAAGCTCTGGAGGTAAACACACCACCTAGCTAGCCAACAAACACACCACAAGTTGGTTAGGTCGATATGTGGACACTCTTTCTAGATGTCGCTTCAATGTTATCTTTGTCTGACGAGATGTTTCAGTATAAAAGGCATAATGTGTGGTGCTGGGGACACAATCTCTCCTGTTAGCATGGGGTTTGCCACTGTTACTAGCCTGCAAAGTTAGCTATCGTTTCCTTTTAGCATCACTTTGCACAATCAAAACAGGTCATCGTTAGATACATCTAGAACAGAGTAGCTTTGTGTTACTTTGCCTTTTGAAAATCCAATATTTCCAAGTAATGAGCAAATTTCACTAGCACATTTTTTTATGATTGTTTTGATATGTCAGCCTGTAATCACCCGTGCAACGCCATGTCAGCAGATTGTAATATAAATCATTAAAGCCTTTACTGTTTTGACATTGTTTTTTAACGTTATATATTTTTAATACAGTGACTTCTGTGTGGAGAGTATTACAGTTAGCATCTCATTTCAGGTTATACATTACTCACCCATCAGTGCCTCTAAATCACCTCTTCCACTCTTGGATAATTCTGTTCAGTGTAATTTGCTTCGTGTTACTTTTCTACCACTAACACAAATCTTTCTAAATTGGCACAGAAGTCTGTCTATTAAAACACCTCGTCTTTTCTTCTAGGCACTGAATGAGGCCTTGGAGGGAGACTCCGACAACGCTGAGTGGTTTTGCCAGCGTGCCTATGCCCACATCCTTCTCAAAAACTACAGTTGTAAGCCCACATACTTCATGATTTGAAAAGAATGTTCAGGAAATAGCCTTTAAAATTAACTTTGCATGATTAAACTTGCTTGCAGTAGATGGGAATTTCTCAAAATAGTATACAATATTGTGTTAACGTATTTTAGTCATACAACCGTGTGCCAAATTAGAATCTAGTAACAGACTTCATAAACTGTTCATTAGACAGAGTGATCCAGAATGTTGGTTAGGATAATGAGTTGAGTAATCTTGTATTAGTTGTGTTCACTCTGTTGAATATTAGTCTTCTAAATGACAGAAAAAAATATTTTCCTTTTTTGACAGGTGCCGCTGATGATGCCAAAAAAGCACAACAGCTAAAACCCAGCCTTCCTCTGACTTTCATGCGAACAGGGTGTGTAATGCCTACTTTTGCACAATAATATCAGATATTAAAGTGAATCAGGTTTTTCCTCTTGTTTTCTGACTGATGAATTTGACATGACGACAAAGTTCTTTTTCTTGGTGATTTCAATATCTATGTCTGCTGCTGCCTCCTCTTCCTCGTTTATTGCAATTTTTTTTAACTTTTAGATTATTTTGGTTAGGCCCAATTTGTCAAGCAGCCCGTTCATGTCAAAGGGCACACTCTTGACCTTGTGCTCTGCCGTGGCTTTTTTTGTGGGCAATGTGAACCTGATCAATTTAGCAGTCTTAGATCATAATGCAGTGCGCTTCCAGGTTCCACATCTCTCACTTGACTCCAAACCTCCCACTGTATTTTTCTTCCGCCCACTAAACTGTCTCTCTGTTCCTTACATCTGTCAGGCTTTTACTGCTTTCCACACAAGTTATTCTTCAAGTCAACAGCAGGCCCTCTCCGTGGAAGATCCTGTCAGTGTTTTTAACATTGCACAAATATATAAAATTCTATAGCATCCACCTGTCCCTCTAACTGCATTCCCTCTTCTTTTTTTTATCTGTATTTCAAACGCTTGGCTCAGATATTTTAGCTATTTTGAGCAATTCCCCCAAGACTAGTATTTTCCCATACCACTTTAAACATGCCACTGTTTGTCCTATTTTAAACAGTCCTCCCTAGTCCCCTCTATTGTAAATAATTTTAGACCAATGTCCAAGCTTCAGTTTTTTCGACAACAGGCTGTTTCTAAATTTGAATCCTCGCTGACCTCACCTCTGCATTTCACAATAGATCAGAATGTCTTGATCAGCTGTCTGAAAACGTTGTTGGTATCAGAGATGTGGTGCTTGATTGGTTTATCTCGTATCTGTCTAATAGGTCCTTTTCAATAATGGTGGGACATGCTTCCTCTTCTTGTGTGCATTCTCTTTTGTGGGGTACCTCAGGTGTCTATTTTGAGTCCTCTGTTGTTTATCATCTATATGCTACCATTGGGGCAAATAATACATAGCTATCTAACATGTTCTTCTGTCCATCGAGTGTGTAACATGTTCTTCTGTCCCAACTGCAGAATAGCAGAGTACTACCTGAACCACTATGAGTCAGCACAAGAAGCCTTCACTCAGGGACAAAAACTCGATGGTGAGTTAAGCCAATTCTTTTTTTTTTTTATCGTCCAGCTTATTACCAACCATTTTGCAGCAGAAACCTGCTTACTTCACTTCGTTTAATGTAACGCTCTACAGTTGTGTCCTTTGATGATTATTATGATTATTTATTATTATTATGATTTTATTTTATTGCTTATATAATCCTTTGTTTTTCACATCCTTGTGTTTTACAGGATACCTCAAATATTTTGTAAAGTTATGTAACAACTACACTAAAAAGCTATGCAATATACAAATTATATTAAAGTGCATGTATCACAGTACCACATTACATTACTACCATTTAATTCAAGGCTGACCTAACTCTAAAGCAAAATGACAACAAACACAAGAAATTGCTGACAGTTAGAACAGATTGTCCAGATAATACACCATCATATTTTCATATCAGGTCTCTTTATGTTTTGGGCCCTAGTTTACATTCTTGTTTGAATTTGTTTTTAAATAGTGGACTATAGTGAAAACTGATAATTTCACTGATATGCTGGGTCATTGTTATGATATTTGATAGTAGCAGCACTAAATCTTCAAAGTTAAGAAGACAATACTTTCCAGAATAGTTTGTTTTTGGTAGCAGTTGGACAATGTTTCATATAACTGTCCAGTTGGTGGTGTAACAGATGTAGCTGCATGTTTGTAACTGTATATGAATGATATATTTGACTTTACCATGACCGATTAAAGATGTCAAGTTTGCTTTTTAAGTCGTATAATCCAAATTTACAGCAGAATTTAGGCAGATCCACTTTAAACTTCCTCTCTTTTAGAAAACCATAATCTTCCACGTGTGTTTTTCCGTTCCATTCTGATTGCATGTTAATAAATACAAGTGAACACCTTTTTTATATATTTTCACTCATTATGAAAAACTCAAACTAGAAGGGTACTAATATCGTACTGTCATATCTAACCATTTTAAATGAAGTAGATAAACATTTTTAGATATGCCCTTTTATCTGTATCTTGTCCAAATCTGTATGGGCTCTCCGTTGGGTGATGCCGCGTCTCCGCAAACAAAAAAAACAGGGATTCCTCCAAGATATATATTTTAGATATTTTAAAATCAGTATCTTGAGTAATATTAATGCAGTTTGGAACGAAACAGCTGCAACAACAAACAGAAACCCACTGCATATCCTGTGAACATGTAGAAGAAAATGCTGTAGCTTTTTTTTTAGCATCACTGTCATTGAGGAATTAATGAATTTTTGGTGGACACATTTTAAGTATTTATTTCATTATAAATGAGCTGTTATGAAGATGTTTTTTGGACAATTTCTCCTACAGGGTCCAAGTATCATTTAGAAGCAATCAATGAATCTGTGTTCAGATTTAAATCTACCAAAAAGAGCATTCAAAATTAAGCATGGTTTCAGATTGATCTAAAAAATGTAAACCCTAACCATAACCCACATAATATTAGCACACTGTTATATATCTACAAACAAAATCAAAACTTTTTTTTAACTTAGTTTGACCCATCCACACAATGTATTCCCACTTCCTTTAAGAAATTTCTCTTTGGAAACAAAATGTATGACTTTGGCCTTCTCCTGCACTTAGTCAAACCACTTCAGACCTAATGCCTGAAAATCTTTTCTCTAAATCATCTAACAATACTGTATTTAAAATAAGCATACATATATATTATCTTGAAAGAAAAGCTAGAGTAAAATTTTGTATTCCTTTCTGTATTTTTTCCACAGTTTCTGACACATCATATGAGATTTGGATCAAGCGTTGTGAGGAGATGATTGGGGGTAAGTGAAACATTCATGTGCGTGTTTTGTCTGGTTTAGAATATTAAATTCATGAGGATATTAAACAGTATTTTATTAAAATGGTTGAATAAATTTATTCAGAATCTTCAAAAGCATTAAATGTTGTTACACAATATTCCCTTTGGCGGCTTTGCTTTAAAAAGTTTCAGACTTAAAGTCTATTACCAGTCGCACTCTAACTTCTTAACCGGGTTTTTATGTAGCTGCTATCAAACATACAGAATACAGATACATACAGATAAGCGTACACAGACCCATGAATCTACAGTTTGTGCACATAGTGGTATCATGTTAAGACAGAGCTGCTTAGTCCAATAAAAGATGCATGCCATGTCTGAGCGGCGTGTTTCTGCTGCTAGTGATGCCTGGGCCCTCTGTATCGTCTCAAGTAAACAAGAGCATGAGTTTTGACAAACACGCTTGACACCAGCATGCACACGTACTCCCAGGAGCGGTATGATTCATCAGAGTTAACTTAACTGATGTCTGAAAGCCCCCGATGAGACCCAACCCCTTCATAAGCCTGCTCAAAGACAGAACACGCACACGCACATACATCCTTCTAAAACTTGAAAGTACCCTACTTGCATTTGCTTACACTCACACCAGGAGCATTTGTTGTTTCCTCTGGTGACAGTATGTTTACTACCAACACGCACACACACAGCACCTGGATATGCCATCACATGTGGCACCCTGCTTTTATCAAGACACACGAACAGAGACACACTCACAGTCACACAGCCGCCTCAAATGCGACCTCATTAAGACAACATTAACATGCCTACTATCTCTCCCCCCTTTCTCTCTCTCTCTCTCTCTCTCTCTCTCTCTCTCTCTCTCTCTCTCTCTCTCTCTCTCTCTCTCTCTCTCTCGCGCTCTCTCTCTCTGTCTCTCTCTCTCTCTCTCTCTCTGTGTGTGATGAAAGCAGTGAATAATGTATGATAGCATGCTGGTAAACGGCGATCATCTTTGCTTGGTCTCACAGGGATTATTATGGGCGTTGATGGACCAGTAAACAAACTGGTGGCATGGCATTGAGATTGTGTCTTTTTTGGTGTGTCAATGTGGAGGCGCCTGTGTGCTTTTGTTTATCTTTTGAGAGATGGGTCCAAAGTTGTGTTCTTATAGTTTGTAATAATCATATCTAATTGACTAGACTTTGATTGAGATGATGTATCTAATGCATCCACCTGCACTACATTAAACCTCTTCTCACTGTCCCCCTCTAGATTGTACACAGAATGGCAGCGAAAACGTGGTGAGTTTCTTTGCACGACCACCTGGGGGCAATGTTGCTCTCAGCAGCGATAGCCAGCATCATCCATGAATGCTCGAGCTTTGAAGAAGAAATCTCTACCAAACTGCTTATATGTTTTTTATTTGTGTCCTTGTTGTTTCATCCCTCCGTCTCATCACGGCGTCTTCCTCTCTATTGTCATCCCCTCTCGGGTGCTAAATGACCCTGCAGACACCGGCGGTTCCACCTGTCAAGTAAGTATATAATTGTAAATATTCCTTATCCAGGCATTAGTTTAATGTTTTTACTGTGCCTTTATTATGCCAGCTCAATATTTAACCAAGCCACAGTGTGTCATAGCAGCTCCGCTCCATATAAGTGTGTAAATAAATTGTGCATAGACAAGATAACAACAAGCTGCTTCTTGATCATTTGATTTTTTTATTTCTACATTGTAATGATCACATCAGTCGTGGAAATATAATAAAGGGCTTCTCATATTAGTAAGCTGTGTATAATGCAGACTTTTTGATTGCTTGTATGTGTGTGTTACTTGCAGACATGACTGGTACCAAACAGAATCTCAAGTCATTGTCACAGTCATGGCGAAGAATGTACCCAAGGACGGTGTGTGTGTCAACTTCATGGAAAAAGAGGTGCAAGCTCATCTTAAATGTAGTATTGAAGGGGTGTGTGTCTGTTTGTAAAATATACAGAGATGGGTTGGCTCTTGGGTGTTTTCTCAGGGGGGCCCATTAGGTGGGTCTCACACAAACACACCCATGTGTGCTCCCCGTGGATCCAACTATGCCTCCAGTGGTGCCTTGTTAACATTGCCCCCAAAGTACAGATCTAAGAACAATTTACCCTCTCCGGCTTCTCCAACCTCCTAATTGTCTGTAGATAAAAGGCATAGCTGATCTAGGATCAGCCATCAAGCCCTCCGGGGACAACCATCTTTCTTTCTCTTTTTCTCTTTTCCTTTCAGTCTTTCCATTCCTCTCTCCCGCTCTCTGAGGGGTAACTGCAGGGCACCCCAGGGAGCAGCTTTGTCTTTCCTAATAGAATAACAAACTGAGTTTACCCCATTTCAGAAGTAATAGTTCACTAGCTTTGAATCACACAGTCACTTGTTAAGCTGCCTGTGTGCTGCGAAGTACAGACAACTTCATATATATTTCACAAGGTCAGTTTATACAAAAGAAATCAAAGATGAAAAGCAGTGGTTCCAGTTATTTTCCCTTGTGGCTGAGTATGCAGCAGCTGTATACCTACAGACGGCGCAGAAACTCAACTGGAAATGAATAATACGGGTATATTAGCTTTGTGGTATTGCCCAAAAGCTACTTAAGGTAACTTTCTATGCTTTTATCCTCGATGAAGCAAAGTTTTGCATTAATTTGGCATACAATCTGAAAATTCCACTTTCAGAGAAGCGGTGGGCGTTAAATCACACTTGGTTTTAGGGTGCGATGAAGAGTTTCACAGAACACCCAGTATGTTTTTTTGTTTTTTTGGAAGAAGCATGTGCTAAACGATGGGTTTGTAAGCAATTTGAGGATCTGGGCCACAGCCAAGTCAATGTCCCTCTAAACCAACACCCCCTCCCTCCCAGTGAGTGACAGGCTGTTAGCAACCCCCAGTTGATAACTGGTCACACTGTGGCTGAAGGGGACAGGACAAGGATACTCTTGGCTGTCACACACTGGCCACGTTAGATGATTGTTCACATGCTGACAAAATTATTGGTGCCATGGTTAAAGATTAAGGGTTGTTATTTTTTTCAATCAAGTCCAATATTATAAATCAGATCTGTAATTGAGTAATTCAATTTTCCTGCTATTGCCTTGTAAAACTGTTCAACATATTTGTATGTGTTCATTGTTCAGTCAGTGAGGGCTAATGACTAATATCTGGGATTTTGGTGTCCTCAGCTCAATACCATGATTCAGTTGGCATCAGGGGAGAGCTACAACTTTCACCTCAACCTGCTGCACCCCATCGTCCCTCAACAGAGCAACTTCAAGATCCTCACCACCAAGGTATCACACCCATCATGTTCAGTCATCTTTATTAGAGCCTAATGTGCTGCCTTCAAATCAAAGGGCAGTCCACTTTATAGGAATATAATGTTGATTTTAGCATTCATGAGTTTACCTTCTGGCATAGATTGTCAGTGACTTGACATATTTACTGAGACAGAAGTAATGCTCATGAAGCAGAATCAAACACCGTTTGTGAGAGCTACATGCTTTCAAAAGCATCCATTGTGTTAAAAAGTTCCATCGTGCTCTAAAAGACTTATTAAAGTGTTGTGATGTGTGTTCTTTGACATTGGAGCATAAAGAACAAAGAAATGACAGCTGTTTACCTGGATGGGATCATGTTAGCCATAATTGACTAAACCCTGATGTAAAAAAGCTTTGAATGAAGAAAATGAATGAATCACCTACTTATGTCTCAGTGCTCAACACAAGTCCAAAATGAATGTTCTCCTCATACAAACATTATACAGCTTGGCATACCCAAAGGGAGTGATCCACCTGCCCCACCAAGGCGCTTACAATTTTCATTTTCTGTCTTTTCATTGGACTGTGAAACAGATATTTGAATGGTTCGGACTGCTCCTTTCTGTGTCTATCATTTGCACTGCCAACCGGATTGAGCCAAAGCGAGGTCGCCATCACCTCCGCCTCGCCATACATTGTCTATGTTTACAAATTCTGTTTACACAAATGTTCGATGACACTGTGTGTGTGCCTGTGTCAGGACAGGCTGTCTTTGAGTCAGAGAGAGTGATAAGTGGGCAGCGGTGTTTGTGTTTGGCGCCGTTACCTTTTTCTCAAGTTCTGGGACTATCATACAGAAGCTACACAATTCTTTTATAGTAATAAACTGCATACATTGACGAACATTATAGAACATTTTACCTCCTCTGGTCCTGTCCTAACATGCTTCTCACATGAATTACTATCAGATATTTTCCTCAACAGCAAGCTGATCTGTCGTGGAAAATAAGTTTGTTTACAACTTACACAATGTCTCTCTGTCAGCATAAACAGACAAGAAAGAAACATTTTAGGTCATGGAAACACTTTGGCTCAAGTTTTTGAAAGTCAATGAAAAGTCAATGGATCAGATCAGAATCAGTGGAAGAGTGGACGTAGCTTTGACTATTAAACATGTCAGGGAACATTTTTATGACACTATAAAGAAAATGTGATGTAGTAATGATGTAGTAATGTCTCACACTGGAGAAACGCAGGCACTTCTCCGCTTCTCTCAAGTGCAGAGTTTCAGACATCAGATAACAATAAAAAAGGCAAAGCAGAAAATGATGCAGAGTTTAAGCAGCTCACAGAAACTGTGACTGATCATAACTTGGGTTACCACTCTGAGATTAACATCTTAATCTCTTCAGTAATTTAAAGCCTTATAAAATAGGCTGTCACCACCTATAATTCCTTAATGCTGGTAAAGCTCGTTGTAGCTGGAATAAAAATGAGAAAATCCAATCATGCTGCATACAGAGCAGCTCCTGTAGAGACATTAGCACAGTTCATCTGAGCAGCTAACCAGAGATTCAAGCATATGCACATATCCTCACTTCTACACACACCAACATCTATTAGGTCTGTACTTGCTGCAAGTTCCTCAGCACTGTTTAACATTGATTATGGGCCTAATGAGTAGGTAGGGCACTTTTTAACTATAGACTAATTAGTGTGTTATTGTAGAGAATGTGGGCTAATGAGTGTGCTGGCTGAATGTGTGCTGATTCAGGGTTTAGACCCACTGTCAAGTTGTAGCCTGTGGATCAAGAGGCAGGTTTAGTGCGAGTTGCGTTGATTGTTGTTTTAGTCATCAATGGGAGGGATTTGTTTTTTAGAGCACTAATCTACCTGGCCTTGTCTGTACAGTACAGCTTAAACTTCTTCTTTCTTCCCTGGGATCCTGTGGATCCTGTGGATACTTAGAAACTTATTCTGAGTGACCGTTGTGGACAATCTTTCCAGAGTTTATGGACAGTGATAAACCTATATTACCCTGTTATAAGTTGAGGTCAACAAATATCAATCTCAATTTTTTAGATTGGAATTTTTGTCAGTAAAATTATGTTTGAATTGTACCCACTTCATCGGACACAGCCACATTGGTCATACTAACATACTTGGTTATGAGCTGTCTTAAGAATCATCAAGGTCTGTTGAATGTCACAACGGATTCATTATCTGGTATAGTGTTTTTTTAATCCAGTTTTTGATCCTTTTTAACTCACACCAAATTTACGCAGAACTTAGCATTTGTGCTGCAGTTCTCAATAAATTAGCAGCCCTATCTATGTATATTTAGCAGCTTATTATGCAGTCAGGTCCTGGACTGATCCTCTGATGCAGTTTTAGGATTTTGCCTCAAGGAAATAATGAAAATGAAGTCATCTTCACTCTACAACATTTACATTTATTTCAACTAAAGCACAACTGCACACAGAAAAAGTGTATTACTAAGGAAACTATGATATTACAATATTTATTATTAGTAGAGCACATACGCCAACTGCAAGATTGTAGAGGAGTTGAGTAGTGGTTTAATTGCTAAGACAATTTGTGCTGTAACGACCCAGAAAGGAAACCTGGGACTGAAACCGACTGACGTTTAAAGCTGGTCCCAGACTCATGCCGAACTGAAGTTGGAGAAGCTGGTAATAATACCATAGTAAAACTGTAGTGGCAAGAAAATGAATAATCAATTAGTTCATTCATTTCCTTCATTCAAGTGTAAAGACTATTACCTGCTGAATTGACAACACACCAATGTCAGATGCTCGCCATGTCTAGTATAGGTAAACACACCCCACAAAGGAGATAATGACAGAATGTATCTACAAAATGTCGAGTGCACTTCCTGAATTACCATGTCAAACCAAAGCAGACTTTCAGATTTGAAAACTCCCTAACTTAAAAAAAGTAACAAATGAACTATCTCCAACATTTTATGCATCATTAATGTGATGTAAATGTTTCCCAATGAATCTTAACTATGAAAGTCCCTAAACAAGCCAACCCACAGACCGTCTGACAGCAACACTGATATTTATTTTTATTTATTTTACAGTGAGACTTTAGGGGAACGAAGGCACAGCACGTTCTCACAAGTGCTGGAATTGTGAAGAAGTGATGTGGAAAAATTTGATTAGTAGCCTTAAATCTGTATTGTGTGCATTATATCCAGCGGCTCCACTGTGCCGAGCAGAGACTGACCTGCACAGAAACTGCCCCCTCTCAAAAAGCACTCACTCACTTTCTCACTTTTCCATGGCAACAGCAGACACTGCATACCAGAGGTGCACGTGGGTTGCAGCTTAAACAAGGGCTCAGTCTTAGAGAGACCACAGCTGAAGATAGTCTTAGACTCCCTCTTATCTCGCTACACTCACTGTCTGTTCTCTCTCCACCTCATTTACCTTCTTTGTGTACGTTTTGTCAATCTCCTCATGCCCCCTCACTGATACACACGCACACACCTTCAGTCTTTGTCTGTTTTAGGCTGATACAAACACGGTCACATACACACGGACACTCACACACACACACACACCCACACACCTCAAGGATAACGAGAGAGAGTGCTGAGCCCTCCTCCTCTCCCACAAAGCCCTGACTGTTCCCTGGTCCACTGGGTTCCTTGGGTACACATGGGCCCTGCATACACATATACACATATAACACCAAGCTCATACGTCCTTATTGATATATATATATAGCATTCAGAGATTCAAACCAGCATAAACGCTACGAAGTCATAACAAACTACAGGTGAAATTCATTCACCACGAGGTAGGAGACCCCAACACACTGAGCAGCTCTCTCGCTGCACGTCTCATTTACATTTTTGGGAGGCGTTTCATTTTCCCGAAGCCAAGGAGCCACTGGGGAGAAAAAACATTCAAATGAACAACGGCATCAGCAAATCAAGTTTCTCCAGATTGGCATGCATCCCTAATGAACGTTTCTGAAAAAAAACTGCATTGCCCTCGGAGCTGTTTATTCCCAACCAATGTCAGTGTGTCTGTCTCTGTAATAGCCTGCCCTGCACTCTTCGCTCCACAATGTTTACGCTTCATCTCCTCGCTGTCTTTAAAGACAACTTAGCAGGGGAAGGCTAAGCTGGTCATGAGCGTGCACGATCGTACACACTAGCACACACACACACACACACACATAAAATTCAGAGGCTAAACAGTAATCTTTCAACACACTTGTGCCATTTAACCAAAGTATTTACTGTGTATGTGTGCGTGAGTGTCGTCTGTAGCACATCATCTTCAGTGTGACCTCTTCCTGTCCTCCGCCATGACAGACATTCCAACCGCAGGGGTCAACGCGACAACGGGGAGCCAATTACACACCAGTGTGTTTGATCAGAACAGACGGCTGACACAAACCCACACTCACTCACGCACACACACACACACTCCGCAATTTCCGATCCGGGCTCACTCGTCCATTCAGTTTCAAATTCATCTCTTTTCGGCAAATAGCTAAAGTGGCGTCTCCCCTCTTTAATTTCCATGCCTGTCAACGTCTAAGAATGTTTATATTTATATCATTTATGTGCTTTTTTCAAGTTTGTTTTGAAATCCACGGGTATCTGGAAAATTGAGGGAAAGGATGCTGGGTGAAGAGTCATGGCGGGGGAGGGGGGGTGATGGTTACAAACACATGTGACAAGCGACACAGGAACCCAGTGCCTCTCTGTAAATAGTGTGTGTGTGTTTGTCTGTGTGTGTGTGTAGTATTCTATAGTTCAGCCCCTTGGGTCCTGTGGGTGGTGGCCCCTCTGTGTGGCTCTGCTGTCACATCCCTTTACGAGCCATCGCTTCCCCTGTCACACACACACAGAAACGCACACAGAGAGACACACACACACACACACGGCGCCTGGCCTGCCATGTCCCTTAAAAGCCAGGAAACACAGATGTGGCAGCAGATTAATGTTGTATGGCCCAGGAGCACGCACAGAGGCGCACACACACTTCAACTCACACAAAGGACTTCGGCTTGAGCTCTGCTGCACTTCTCCAAAAAACATTCCTCACAATAAACGGCACCTGCGACTGGTAATATATATTAAGTTGATAACAATTCATTTTTCTGGTCTGCAGTGTTTGGTTCTGTCCTGCTCCCAGACTTTGTCTCAGCCATAAACTTTCTATCATTATGAACAAATCCAATAAAAGCAGACCAACGGGCGCATGATTTGCTGCCGTGTTACAAGCCTCATTAATACCAAAAGCTCGACCAGCTCCCCTGGTTTGATAACTGCAAGATAATTTTAGAATTGATATCACAATATGAAACTCTATCCACAGGGGTAAAGAATAATTTTGACCACATGATAAAAAAAGACTTAAGATCTAAAGAAATCTAAGATAACTTGGTCAGAATTACAGGCTCTGCTGTAAAAGCTATATTAGGCTGAAGTCCAATTAGCAGTATTTTCCAGACATGTCTGATCAGTCAACACTTTGATACCTGCTGAAGTCTTAAAAGCTTGAGGCCCCTCACAGAGCTCAAAAGATCTGGGCCCAAGGAGCTTGATTTCTATAAACTGCGTCAGCATTTTGATATATTCCTAGAGTTTTTTTTGTTTTGAAGTTGCTGTTTCACTGTTTTATCCTGTTACTGTCCTATTTAAAACTTCCAAGGTCGTCTGTGGCTGCAATTTAATAGCTTTTAATGGAAGAAATGGTTGTGTATCCCTCAAATTACTTATTTAACAAAACGAAGATTGATTAATTTTATGCACTTGCCTCAGATTGGTTCTTGATATCAGTCCTGGTATCCGAATCAGAAGGTAGAAGGAAAAAATTGTACTGGAACATTTCTCATGTCAATTTTTCTTACTGAGAAGAAGTTTTAATTGAAATGACTCATTCAATCAATCGTCAAACTAGTTACCGATTGTTATACAATTTTTGTGGATTAAATCATCTTTGCAGCTCTGCACAGTAAATCACTAGGTCACCATAGTTGATTAATGCATCACTATAAAATGGAAAGTAAACAGACTTAAACTGTTAAACATATCATCACTGTAAACTTTCTTTCCCCGATTTTGCAGTGCAATCACTAGCGGGGGGAAATCCAGCTCAACATGATTGAATGTTTCTCGGTGAAATACAAGGAATTTTTAGGTTAGCTTCTCGTCTTACATTTTGATCTTAACAGGATTGCACTATTTTACTTTTTTTACAGAGCCAGATATTTTGTTACTCGTCATTTGTATTGATGATTCAGCCAGGAGGGTTTCATACGGATGCTTTTGAAGTGCTAACCGTCTGTGCAGAAAACGAACAGGGAGGTAAAGGTTACCTCCAGAATCCTGGGAGCTCAAAATAACTCCTTCAACCTCAACTCTACAGGGGTTGACTAATATGACCCACGTTTGTAGCAGTGCGTGTGATGGATGCTTAGTTACTTAAAAACCGAACTCTTCTTTCGTGTCATACCCTTTTCATTTACTCCCAGTATGTGCAATATACGTAGGATTTGCCAAACTCTTGTTCCTAATGACCACTTTTGAAGGAAGGCTGAAATGCAAGGCATCATAAAGAAGGTTTTGGATGCAACGTGTTATTTTGGTGTAACAGAACACATTCTCATACAGTCTTATCTTTAAGATATATAAATTGTTTAATAGCATTTCACACACACTAAAGCCATTTACAGATAAAAACTCTGGAAAATGTCCAGACTACGGCCCCAATGTGCCTGGTCTGACGTGTTCTCAACATTACAGAAATCTCCAGAGGGTTCAGGTGTGGGGTAACACAGGAGGCAGGATATATATATATATTTATAGGTATAAATTCTGCTGTGGAGACCACTTGTTTTTGTTACATCAACACGTCGTCTCTCTTCTACGTGTTCGGCATCTCGTTTTCAACCTGAGCACTTCTTTTTTCAGTTTTGCATCTGACGCGTTTGACACCTCATCAACACGCCCACTCGCATGTGGTGAATTCTCCAGAGGTTCTCCTGCTGAGTTCTCACATTGGGCTCACAGGGGCCGGCTGGAGAAACTCTGTAAAATGACCGCAGCATCTGACCAGGAAATTTACATTTTCACATAGATAGATAGATAGATAGATAGATAGATAGATAGATAGATGGATGGATACTTTATTAATCCCGAGGGAAATTCAGAAAACATACAAGCCCCTCCGGGTAGTTTCAGGAGATTAACTGAAGTTCAGTTCATGTCTGAAAGCAGTTAAGGTGACTTAGTAGCTTTGTGAAGAATGGAAAAGGTGAGGTCGAGAAAAACACCTTTGTTACTGTCTAAACTCTGTACCTCTGGATCACAGCATTAAGTGAGAATGGGATAATTAGCTGCAGAAAGCTGTTGGACGACCTGACATGTACTCTGATACACACCTTGTCTGTGTCTGCAAGTATAAAAGACATGGTCTACTCTTAAAATTGCCCTTGTAGTGAAAAAATCTGTTGCAGCACATGTAAAAATACAAACTTTGATTTTGAATTAAGAAAGCAAAATGTTAAATGAACCCATAAAATCAGATTTTGTGCACACATAAAAATGTTATACGACGCACTCTTGAAGGATTGGAGCAGCAACCTGTATTCTCAGCGGACATCTTCTTTTTTTAGCTCCACAGTCCTTCGCAGGTGAGCCCAAAAAAAAAAGTTAATTTCGGACACTGCACAGATGCCTCGCTGTGCGCGGGGACCTTTGTGGGGCGGAAAGCGCTGACACATACCAAAGCTATCTATCAAAGCACTGCCACTCGCACTAGCTCATCACCCTCGCTGGGGGAAGGCAGCAGCGATCATGCTGTCTTATTTCCCTCAATCTGCTCCCCTCACTCTCACTCCTCTCGCTGCCAGTCAGCCTCTCTGCCTGTTCCTCTCTAACCTTGTCTACCTCTCGGTTCTCCTTCTCTTCTGGCACCCTCATAAATGAATCATCACATCGCCCAGCAGAGCAGAAATGTTCCTTAATTGCACCGACATAACCAGTGCTGTCTTCAATATCAAGCACAGGCATACACACACACTATTAATGGGTGGAAGGGTGTATGTGTGGGGGGGGGCACATAGTGCTGCAGCTCGCGTGTCTCGCTGGTGTGTGCCCTGTCAATGCAGCTCAGTGTTAAAAGTGTGTCCGTGTCCTTCCTCCACTCATTGTTTTCCTCCTCTCCCACGTTCTCTCGGTGTAATGATTTGGATCAGATGCTGCTGTGTGGAATTAGGATCCCCCCTCCACCACCACCACCACCACCACCACCACCCTCCTCTCCTCTCGCTCCCGCTGTCTCTCACACTGGCCCTCTGGCTGACAGGCATCTCGTTAGTGCACTATGTCTGTCAGTGAGGTTTCAGATTGAGCTGTGCCCCCGCATATCCCCGATGTCTCTCTCTCGCTCTCTCTCCTGCTCTCTCTCACACACAGGCATTTGCGGCTAAGTTGACGGCCGCTCGGAACATTTGCTCTCTCTCTTTGGCCTCAATAACAATCAGATGTCCTGTACTTTTAAGATGTCACTTTAATGGATGTGTTGTTTTCGTCTCTCGCACCAAAGCAGGCCATTTTGTTAACAATTGTTATCTCCCTTGTTCCCCCTCCTTCCCTCACTCCCCGTCCCCTCTTGTCAGGTGGAGATCAAGATGAAAAAGACAGACGGCATCAGATGGGAGAAGCTGGAGGGAGAAGGACAGGAGTCCAACATCAAACACTTCAATCCGAGTCAGTCCACGGCATTCGGCATTTATGCACCTTCCCCCCGCTTTCCTCCTGCATGTGCTCTCATCACTCCATCTCTCCCTCTTTCACTCAACCTCCTCTTATTCCTCTCTCGCTCTCTCTCTCACTCTCCCTGCAAAGATCAATATAAGCGCCTGTGTTTGTCTGTTCGGCACTAAAATGAGAGTGGGCAGTCGAGCCCTGCTAGAGTCTTTCATTAGTCTGACTGCAAAAGTAGGCAGGAAGAGCGAAAGGTATGACAGCGAAATATGACTCAGTTTTTCAGCCCACACGTTCTTATTACTGACAGGATTAATTACTTATGTAAGTGTGTGGAGCAAAAGTTAAGTGGGCAGCCAACTGTCCTCTCTGCACCCGGCTCACCCTCTAGGACGCCCTGTTCATAAGGGGCCTTCTTATTACTCAGACCAGTGTTACATTTAAATTCGATATTTGACATCCGACTTTGTTGGATCACTTTGCTGTTTGTGTCCACACTTGGCCTGAATACGTCTGCTGCTGTATTTATGTAAATCTGTGTCTGGATTACATTTCTGGCTCTCCATCTCTTGTTGGGATTATGGTGGGCGTATTGCGTCCCCCCCCCCCAAAAAATACACTTCAAATCACATTGTGATCCTTCATCGTCTGAGTCGGCCGATTCTGTAACAAATTGAGTAAACCCCTGTCTCATGGTGAGGAGATGATGAAATTTCAAGTATATATTAAAATCTTAGATGTTTCTTAACACATTTGTTATAGTGTTAATAGGAATGCCACTCAGCGGCTTTAAAATCCTTGACGTTGCCTTAAAGCTAGGGTTGGTTATCATGGAAAAGCTAGCAAGAGCAGCCTAAGGAATGATTGGTTTTGTTTATCACAGTTTAAACACTGTTTCCCTTTTCCATCAGATCAGCACCCGACGTCCTCCAACCACGCCCACAAATGGGACAAAATGGTGGTTGACATCAGTGAGGAGGAGAAAAGTGAGAATCTGGAGGGAGACGCTGCGCTCAACAAGCTCTTCCAGCAGATCTACTCGGACGGTACAGACGAGGTCAAGCGAGCCATGAACAAGTCCTTTGTAAGTGATGATCTAGTATTCAGGCACCCACAGTCTCCATAACAGTTATTTTGCACTTAATGAACCAGCTGCTTTCAGACACAAACTGAAGTCTGGACATCTTTCTTTTTTGTTAGTTTTTTCCAAGAATCTTGTTTCTTCTAACTCTACAACAGAGCGTCAAATTATAGATAGAAAAATTATGTTGATTTCCTTAAATTAAACTATATACAGAGCTGTTTATTTTATACCTTTAATCCACAAAGTAATCTATTACAAGCAGATTGGACTAATGCTGCGGTGATTAAGTGTAATTAATGAGCTTCCGTTGGAGTGTTTCTATTTGTTTGTGTGAAAGGATGCGGTTACAGTTACATTTTGATTGGTCTGAATCAGCATTCTGTTATTAACCAGTGACATTATGGATTTTCTGTAATTTCCTGAAGCTGACAGAGTTTTAACATTTGTGTCAGGTAGTAGTCTCCATTTGGTTTAAACAACCCAGAGCTGCAGACCTTTAGGAGAATAAAGGTCAGCTCATATGGAGATGAGCACTTTTTTGACTTCTCAGCTTATTATGGGAAAAGAGAAAATTAAAAAGAAATCAACCTTGACCATCAAAACTTATGGAAAGTTGGTGCAGAGGACTAATCTAAGCCCTGAGTATTTTGTGAGAACAGAGAAGCTGTTGCATAACTATTAATGTAATGACGGACGGCTCCATTGTTCTCTCTCTGTATCCTCGCCGGGCAGATGGAGTCAGGTGGTACGGTCCTGAGTACCAACTGGAAAGACGTGGGCAAGAGAAAAGTGGACGTGAACCCACCAGACGATGCCGAGGTCAAGAAGTACTGAGCTCCTCTCAACCTCGCTCCATACCACCATTTTTTTTTTGTTAGGCGACATCTTTCTTCACGTTTGTCCATCTGAGCTCCAGCAGTGTCCTGCTGTCCTCGGCCTCTGTGGCCGTCCACCTCCTCCCCTAAGTGACTTTGTTGCTCTGGCGCCCCGCCTGAGTGCAGGGATCCTCAGTGTTCCCACTGTCACTCGCCCAAACCACACATAGCCCATTGTCTCCAGGCGCTGACAACCAGAGGGAATAAGTTAATTAGAATAATCTGTTGAACAGATTGATTTTCCTTTATCTGATTTTTAAAGGCCATTAGACTCAAAAAGGAAGTAATGTCCAGATTAAAATGTGACTGACCGACCTGAGACACTCAAATTCATCCATCAGACTAAGTTTTGTCACAACGCCTGAAGCCTTTTGTATTCGGAAGCCTTTATGACTCTATTATCAGCACTTGTATAACAGTGTAAAAGAACAAGTTGAGATGTTTTACTGACAACAATTAATTCATTTCTTGGCTCATACAGTATTCTTCTGTGTACACTCTGTCTAAAACAGCAATACTACTCTGCTAACTGACTAATCTGGAATCGGTGTGACTTGTCAGCCAGTGGCTTTGCTTCGGTCGTCCTCAACTTCAGTGTAAATAAAAGATTTGTTGTTTGGCTCAAAAATGTCACTGCGTTTTCTGGTTTGTTGTTTGTGGAAACTGTTTTGGGACAGGTGGAATATCTGAGAAGGGATCCATCAGGCACACAAACAGCAAAATATTATGACAGGGAGCCATGCTCTGTGATTATGTGCTGGGAGGGATGAAATGGTGCATTAGTGATATCAGTGCAAGCAGTTGAGATATGGTTGCCGGCTTGAGGACATGGTTTACGAATCGCAGTTTCGATTGTCATCAAGTCGGATAGTCCCCGGAGTTGTTTGGTCAGCAGGCAGGGATGCGGCCCCGAGGTCGAGCAGTGATCTACAGTAGCAGATTTGGACGAGCAGCCGCCTGCCCTGTGCTCCCACCACATACTGTATGTGCAGGAGCTGGAACTATGAGGGGGCGTCAAGGCAAGAGAGCATTAATATGGATCAGCCTCCTAACCGCATCATCAAGCCTCTCACACCGAGTTAAGTGTTAAATTCATCACACATCGTTTCATCTCTCGTGACGATCAAACGCCCATTTGTGGCTCTGGATGAAACTCTCAGCCTCACACACACACGCACTCCTACACTATCCACTGACACACACACACACACACACAAACACACCGCCCCCATCCTTACCCCCTACCCCCGCCTGAGGCGGCTCTGGGACATCAAAAGGAGCTAAGCGCTTTGCATCGTGGGTAAGATCTGGGAGCGTGACGGCTACAGAGTCTTTAGTCTCATTAAAGAGTTCTAGAGCCGCAACTCTCACATTAAAGAATTCTGGAAACTTCTTTCTGCTCACGCCTTTAGAGCAGCTACCAAATGTGACACTTCTCAAAACTGAACATTCTGAAAGAGAGAGAGACGAGGGGTGGGTGTGGGGGGGGGTCCTAAATAAACCCACTGCCCTGTTGTAAGTAAACTGTATTTACAGGGCGTAATAGGAATAATTCAACCAACAGCATGAACAAAAACGTGTGAGGCTCAAGTTTACTTAAAAAAGTTTATTCTGTGATATTGCACGTTGAGTCAGCTCCTTCAATGCAGGTCCAAATACATTGAGATGAGATTGTGAGAGAGCGCGTACAGTACATTGTTTTCATGAGTTAAAATCACAGCAGTTAAAAATAATACCAGAGTGATGAAAAGTAAAACTAACAACAGACGCTAATTAAGCCGGCCGACTGCTACTGGAAAAAAGTACGGGTCCCTAAACATGTATTTACATCAGAAAGCAAAGGTTGAAAGAAAAGGTCAGCTCTATGAATACAATGTCTCCTGCTTTACCTACAGATACATGTTGTGCTGCTGTGCACATGATTCAGTGAAAACAGGTCCGCTGTACGTTCTCTCCACAGCGCGCCGAGCTGTAGTGAAGGAGGATCTGACTGGAAAGCAGGTATGTTATTTTAATAAAGAGAAGCTGTGCAGTGCTCAGCGACTGCAAACCTTTATATGTGAGATCCCGGTGTCCTAGATTCGGTTCCATGCATTTATAATGTGTGGGCACGGCTACTGATGCTGCTCATACTTCTACCAATCTGCTCTGACCAACAGGTATGTGAAGGAAATGAGAAGCAAAACTTGTCCCCTTCATCTCCCCTCCCTCGCAGCCCCATCCATCCCTCCCCTCCCTACTATCTTCAATCCTGGACTCAGGTGTGTGTGTGTGTGTGTGTGTTGGGGGGGGGGGGGGGGGGGGTATCTACACGAGACCCAGGATGCGGGCCACCCACCAGTTGCAGGGCATGATGACCCTGCAGGCCACCCGGCAGCCTCGGTAGTGGTACGGCCACGGGTGGTAGCCTCCGAGCGGCTCGCAGATCCTCTGGCAGTGGGTGTAGCCTCGGCGGCACTCGGCGCAGCACACGCCCTGGTGGTCCAGCATGGGGTCGATGTTCATGTTGCCCTGCTCGCCCTCCAGACCTCTCTGAAAGGAGACACATGGGGAGGTCAAGGGTGCAAAGTGCTAGCGTGCCGTTGTGTCACGTGATCGCCGATGTCTTCAGCAGCGGAGGGGAGCTAATTTCGAACCAATTTATTTACATTTCCCGACAGGTGGACGGAGGAGGAGGGGGATGATGTCAGACGTGGGTTTTTGTTGTCAAATATTTTTTGCTTTTTCTACATGGTGTCGTCCTCCCCCCCTCTGTGGCTGTCAGGAGCATGTTGCATGTTGGGGGATGCTTAGAGTGTGTAGGGATTAGTGAGAGTGGGGCCCAACATAGGGGGTGAGGTCGGAGGGTGTATGTATGGAAGTCTGTGTGTGTGTGTTGTGTGCAAATGGGTGTGTGTGTGTGTGCGCGCCCAGAAGGGCAGAAGGGCAACAGGAGGGGAGGGGGGGGGGGGTGTCGTGGAATTATTCATACCGTCTCGATGCTGAAAGGAAACTTTTGGACAGCCTCACACAGCAAACGCATGCACCGAAAACACACCCACGCATACACTCAGATTTGCGGAGACAATCCAGGCCTCCACGCCGTGACCCCGGCATCTGCTGCCGCCCGCACAGCTGTGAGAAGCTCTCCCCGGCCGCGGCCCTCTCAGGTGTCCCTCAGATCCGAACGGACAGTTGTGAACACTGCCACTGACGCAGACGACAGAGGGGGAAGTAAATTAAGAGTGCGAGGTCCTTGGTGTGACTCACCTGGTAGGGGTTCTCTGGGTTTAACTCTGCCTCCACGTCCTCCTCCTTATCCGCCGTGGCCCCGGCTGTCTGGCGGCGCTGGCGCAGGGCGGCTCTCCTCTTCCTCTGTCCGCCTGCACACATCACAGTCTCACAATCTGACAGCAGACCGGATTTAGGAGCCGAGTGGCACTAATGTGGCCTCGGCTCCTGATTGCACAGTCGTTTCTCAGACGGATTTCTCGAAGGCGTCGGATGAAGTAGAATAAAAAATGGTGTTTTGAGAACTCCTGACCTCCCAGCATGCTCAGACGTGTACAGTCTGCGGCTCAGACACTTCAAAAGGACTTTTCTTTTTCAGCTTGTTTTTCTTTCCGATTGCTTGAACAATAGCAATGTTAAATGGAAATGCTTGAAACTGTTTGACCCACGTCCTCTTTGTTTTTTTACAGAGCCTGAGAAAATTGAGTGTTTCACTTTTCAGATTTATATTTTCAAGACTTAACCGTGAGGTGCTTACTGGTCGAGTAGGTGGGGCGGAGCCAGAAGATGGGCAGGTCTCCGCACAGGTCCTTGATCTTGTTGCTGAGGAAGGCGGAGTCAGAGAGGGGCGTGTCGGCCGCCACCCAAATCAGATCGTCCTCAAACTTGGCCGGCATCACCTCGTCCTCCTTCAAGGAGAGAAAAATGTGAGAAGAAAAAAAAAAACATCACTCGAAGGCATAATATCAGGGTTGATGATGTATCTTGTTACCAGCCTTCCCCTTTAAACAGCCCACACTCCTCACACTCAAATCTAATCTGCATTAATGCTGCACCGTTAATGCTCCTTATAACAACATAAAACCAAGCAGTAAAATGAAGCCCAGGAGGCTTTAGTATACAGATCCCCCTTGCATCAACATTTAGCTGTACACACGATGTCAGGACTCATCAGCAGCGGAAGGGGGGGGGGGGGAGATGCCCTGGATGTACAGGTTTCTGCAGATAAACTAATGAGGTGTCCGGAGGGGACACTGTAAACATATGTCCTCTGTATCCACAGCCTTCAGGTACGGGGGGGAATTCTGTGGGGGATGATTTGGCCCAGAGGCGTTTGATCCTGAGGGCTGCACTGCAGTCGCCACAGACATGTTTAGGGAATGTTATCCTCCAACCCTTCTGAAATGCTGCTGCTGGTTGTTTTTTCCCAGCTCAAATGATTTGCTGGAGGGGAAAATAAAAGCGGGGGTCCTTCTCCTCTGCCTGACAGATAAGAGTTTATCTGACCCACTCTCTGTGGATGGGGACTTGTGTGTGTTTGTGCGTGTTTATGTGTGTGTGCGCGTGTGTGGTTATCTCACCCAGATTTGCCATCACTCTAAATTATAGCAAATGACCAGCCTGCAGCAACCATTATAACGACATCTCCCTGTCTCCCCTCTCACTCACACACACAAACACACAAATGTGAGCCAAACGATCATTTATGAGGCAAAAAGAGACAACAACACAAACACACAGAAACGCACAGACGTGAAATAAATGATCGTTTACGAGACAGAGAGGCAATAACAGCAGCCCCGCATCATAATTAATTGTGTGTGTGTGCATGCGTGAGCTTGTGTATGTGTGTGAGTGTGTGTGAGCGGGAGTCAGTGTTTATGCATTCATGAGGGTAATTCCGGCGATGTGGATTTATGTGGATGCGAGGCTTATGCAGAACTAAATGATTTTAATTATCAGACTGCCTCGACTGAACAATCACAGGCGTTTGCGAGTTGTGATAGCAATCCAGACACATATGGCCCCGTACTCACTGTGTGTGTCTGTTGTGTGTTTGTGCATGCGTGCGTGTTATGTTAAGTGATGGGAACCCACACATGGAAATCACCTACGTGTCCTTGGTTTATCATTGGTTTATCATTGGTTTGGGTGATTCATGCTAACGCCACAGCTCACGTTAGTAATATATCAGAGGTGAGGATTTGTAGTATATATCTAAAGCTCAGCAGAGAACTGACTATGCATTAATACAACTAATGGTATTTATAATGGATATATTTGATGAGTTATAACAGCTAGCTTTAGTAATGGGCTGATTAAAATTTGCCTCATTAATCAGCTATAGGTGATTTATTTTTAAAGACAATGTTTTGGGTTGCCAGATTTGAGATATCTGGTCATGTATTATTTTTATAATTTTTGCACAAATGGCTCGTGGTTAGAAATAGAGTCCGACTGAAATGGAATGGTGTGGGAACAGGTAAAAAATGTAATATCTATATATTAGCAATTATTAAATTTTTTGTGTATATGATAGTTTTGTTTCTCTTCCCCTCTGTCTGTCGTCACATTTGTGCTTAGCATCTTTTATATGGGGTGATTTTAGATTTAGGTATTTTAGTTACTCTAAGCATATTTTTGTGCAGTATTGTCATTTCCATAAGCTCACGTTTGTGTCGTTGGAGTCAATGGTTTGGTAAGTGTTTGTAATTCATGAATAAAGGGCTCTTCCACTGCAGTAATCCATCACATGTGCAGTTGTGTGCAGCTCTCCTCCTGAAGGTAAGTGGTCAAATTGTCACTTAATCCACTCCAATTATTCAGAGAGTTGAATAACTGAGTGGAGATGCAGTAACTGTCCCTGTAAGCATGCTACAGTTCTGTACAGAACATGGTTATCCTCTTAGGTTAGCATGCCTGTTATTATGGTTCATCCTGGGGAGAACATGTACATCTACACTCTAGTACAATATTTGCCAATTCATCCCAAAGATAATGAGATAATTCCCTGAACAGGTAGAAATTATGCCTGATTCTAGGAGAAGAAGTCGCGGAATCAGCTAAATCCATAGGATTCACCCCCTGGGGATCATGAGTTTCTTGCAATTAATTCAATAAGTGTTCAAATACAGAAATTCAGTCCGCACCAAAGTAGCCAACCAATTAAAGTGACATTGCTATATCTAGAGTGGTGCTGCTTGCATGCCAAACACCAGCCAGAATTTCTACCTTTTCAAGGCTGATTAATCGTCTTCAAGTAGTAAATAGGTTGTTTCCGAATTTTCAATCCTTATAACTCACTTGTAAAGTACTTCGTATAAGCCACTGATAACGAATGTCTGTCTTTATTTGAAAAGATTCTAATGGATTGTCCAGCTTAGCTTTGAACATCAGATTGAATGATTTCAATGCACTTACAGGTGATGCTGGACGTTTATGGTATAATTACTTGAAAAATAGGTTTCAAAGAGTTAAACACTCAGACGTGGGTCTTTCCCTTTCCACTGCAGGGGCACACACAAGTATGCACTGTCATTGGTTCTGCTGCTGTTTACACTGTTCTCCACCCACTTTGGGGCCAGGCTCCAAAGCTAAATATAGGACGGTCTCAGGAGGTGATACTGAATCCTGGAACATTCAACCTCTGGCGAAATGATTGGTCAAACTCATTAGTCATCACATCAATAATGAGGATTGTAACAAAGAAGAAACTCCAAAAAACTGCTTGATACAAAATGGATGAATAGACCTTCACATGATTTGTAAAAGCTCGGGTTCTGGTAAGCTCCAGTTTAGGAGTTTCCACATTTCTACAGTGAGAAAGAGCCATTAATAGATTCTCAACTTAAAGAGATCCCACTTTCTGAGAATAGACTGGAGCAACCCACCAGGTTGAACGTCATGGTTTCCTTGTTGAGGGTCTCCACGTCAGGCAGACGAGCCTTCACCTGGGTCTTGATGTAGCACTTCTCTCCGCCTGAGAAGCGAATCCCTGTGATGCCCTGGAGTCGGGAGAGAGAGGAGGGGGCACAAACCAGAAGCTGGAATTTATAACTCGTCACAGAGATTGTTGTGTTGTCGTCTGCAGGCGTCTGGGACAACACATCTACACATTGAATGCAACACCACAGGCAAACATCTGCAAACTTGATTTAGATTAAACATTGCGGGGGGGGGGGGGGTGATGTAGATTAGCACTGTATTCAAGATTTAAAATGACACTCATGGGGACAGTATGATTAAAGGTCAGGATTTAAATTTTTAAGAGGCCAAAACGTCTGCTACGCTAGTTTGATCGGCCTGATTTGGTCCGCTTTAATTAAAGATCAAACACCACCAGTCCGAGTTTAATGAAAATTGAAGGGACCATGCGTCTTGACACCGATTGGCCCACAGGGGGACAACATGACCACTAGTTCTTTGTCTGTCCACCTTTGCAATGAGCCAGTCTCCCCACAAGGTTCTTTAAAGTTTCAACAAATCCGATCTCTTCCTCTCCAGATGCTCATAGGGAGAGAGAGAGGGTGTCCAGCTTGATGACTCTGCTTTTCTTATTCCTCTGGACATTATTATCATTACTCTTTAATCGTTTTCCGTTCGACTCACAATCTCAAAGTCATGGACCTCCACGGCCTCCTCCGCCCCGCTGCTGGTGCTGAATCTCTCCATGTTGTTGGCCGTGTCGATTTCCATGGACCCCTCCTCCACTTTGCCATTGATGCTCATGCTGTAGTGGACATTGTAGACCTGAACACACACACACAGGCACACACACAAGGTTTCAGACTGGCATGTAAGGTATGAGAGTCCCGAGAGTCACCCCACCCCCCCAACAGCCTCCTCCCTTTCATTCTCCCTTTCCCCAATCTTACCCATGACTTCTCCTCGCAAACCTCTCCTCTCTCAATTTTCTCCTTCAGACACACACATTCATTCACGCTTGTTTAGGAGAATACAAACCTTACACCTCTGGGTGATGAGGACCCTTTTGCAGAGACTCCTCATCATGTTTTAATAACATTTTCAAACCTCATAATGGAAAAAAAAAAGAGAAAACACCCAGAAAGCTGCATTTTCCCCTCTCGTCTCCTACACCTCTTGCCCCTGGAGCATCAGCCGGACCAGAGAGGGCCCCCCCACCCCCACGCTCACCCCTCTCCTCCCACCCACAACCCTCCAACACACACACACACACACACCAGATACACACAAGGACTCCATTCACCAGGCTTTACCTCAGACAGTATGAAGAGAGAGTTTAATTTACATTTTGCTGTTTGCCTACACTGCAAGACAAAATTCCTCTTAAAGAGCGGCTTCAGTCTGCTGGGCATTTTTAATTCATACTAGTTAAAAGAATCCACCAGCGACGACATAATTTCACTTGTTTCCAATTCAAAAGAGCTTGTTTGAACAATTTCTTCCCTCAAGTGACATGATTTTTTATTGGATGGGAGTACGCATGAGAGCCGTTCTCTTCTGTGGTGGTTCCCTCTTGTTTCAGAGAAGTTTTGAAAGGAGAGAAAACTGCTAGGGAGGAAAAAAGGGAATTATCCAGCAGTTCAGACCCACTTTGATTTGATTTTCGATCGAAAGCCTTGAGGGAGTATATAGCCTGTAAAAATCACTGGGGTGGTGACATGAGCTGAAACTTGTTTCACTTTATGGAACGGCAAAGTCAGAAAATCCAACTATTAATGCTTTCTGAAAACTCACATAAATTTACAATACCATGTGTTAACTTGGGACAACTTGTTATATCATGTGAGCTGTCCTGATTTAAACTAATGTGCACAAGAGGCAGACACAGAACTGTCCTTTGCATGTGGAAAAGTGCATCTTCATAAACAAAGGCCTGTTTTTTATGTAAAGATCTATGCAACTTCAATTATAGGCTACAGTAGAAGATGAAATAAAGACAAGAAAAGAAAAATTAGGAAAAGATCAAGTTAAAATACGTTCTCTCGGTCAAACCCACATTCAGCCAAAGTAAGAATTTCACCCTCCCTCTTCTCTGACCCTCCTCCCTCTATAGTTGACCTTAAAAGTAAGATTTATAATAAAATATCATCCTCACGTGTTTTTCATTGTTGTTCCAGAAGTAAAAAGCTCCAACTGCCCCCAGCAGAAGCAGCAGGGTTCCGGCGATGAGCACCGCGATCCCGGCCTTCAGGAGGCGGCCGGTGGCGGCGGGCTTCACCGCCACGGCGGAGTAGGCCTGCGCAGAAAAACAGAGAAACTCCAAAGTGACAACACTGCCCTAGAGAAGGGAAGCTTCCTGAAAAAACTTTATCTATGATACTGAACCTGACACGGTGTCCGTGTTACGATGAAGTCACAGCGACACAGTTTATACAACTTTTGAAAGGTAATGAAATAGATACAGCCTGCGGGATGTTGGGGCCCCGACAGAGGCGCAGGGGCCCCGATGATCCCAGCAACACTCACCGGAGGCATGAACTGCTGCAGGTCCTCCGGTCCCGCTGAGGCGATCGGTACTTTCTCTGAGCTCCCGGCCATGACTGGAGCCGAACACCTGAGGAGCCCCGACTCCATTCACTCCCCCCCCCCCGCCTCGCTCCCTCTCGCCCCCTCCCTCTCTTCCTGAGGAGGAGGAGGATGGTCACTGCATGTTTTGCCTTAACGCTATCATACACTAGAGCTGTGCGTAACCTTGACAACTTTTGTGCCTCTGAATCAAAGTCAGGTGAAATCTAACACCTCCATTGGACGATCAGCACATTATATATATATATATAAAAGGTTTCGAGTTCATCGCTCTTTCTCTTTGAAGACCATGTGTTGGCTGCTCACGAGTCTGATGCCTGCTATGGTCCTCAGAATGTTCATATCAATAAGTTTTATGTGACGAGCCTCTGTGTGTGGACCGAGATTCATGAACATTAAGGAGATAATGGAGGAAGGGAGAGGGTGAGGTTGTCTCCTCGAATCACCCTCCCTCCTCCGTCCTCCACAGACTGCTGCAGGTCAGAGGGGACTCCGGCGGAATGTCGCACGCTTTCTCCATCCCACAAGCAGTATGTTAACATGACAGTGTGCAAAAAAACGAGGCAGCACACTCCGATCTTGCTCCCCTCATATCTGCGGGAGTGAGTGAGTTCGGCAGTGTGTCCTGAATGCGTGATTACACGGAGGTTGATTACGTAAGGAGCGCACTGAGCGCTTTGGCACAATGACAAGAAAACATCCGGACAGAGGAGCAGGAAGCTTTTCTTCGCAAGGACTCCACGTTCTTTAACCAATCTCAACTGTATTTTGCCTGCTTGAAACCTCTCATTTTGTATGCATGTGACCTGTTTTTCTTCTTCGAGGCGTACCCTAAAGGGCGCCTTTACGCACAGCCACTCTCATTACGGATGTCTCTTCCATGCGCACAAATCAGGTGGTAATGATCGATGTGGTGGAAAGCTCAGCATATCTTTGCTTATCGTATTAACATGCAGGTCGGCGGGCGGTAAAATGCACCTATTAAGTCCACCAAGATGAAAATAATAACTGTGGAGGTTGCTCTGCTCCTGTTAGGCGTGAGTGATTTGCTGGAAATCCTTGGCGTCTGCTCTGGCACCTCACCAGAAAAAAACCATGTTCACAAAAGAGGGAGAAAAAACTAAACTGACCTTCTTCAGTGGGCTGCAAGGACAGAGGCTCACTGCTGCAATAACAGCGACGCCTGTTGGCTTTTACTACAGCGACTGGCCTGACTGATAGGCTGTTCCTGCGAGGCATTCACAAACAGCCTGTTTCACCTCTGGATCGCAACCTCTCAGAACAACACACACATAAGTCAGCGGCTCAGAACAGTATTTCAAAGTTTATTTTCTCTCCGAATGCCGTGATGATATAGAAAAAAATCTGTACATCGACTTATTATTGCATTCAAATGATTTCATATTATCAGCTTCATACATTGCAGGTCACCAGCCCTCAAATTTACCAGTTTCAGGGGGCATTTTTAAATAGTCAGCATGCGTACAGATCAATAATTACAATTCAAATTTACATATCTCTGCTTCATTATTACTTTTATAAAAAATAGAATCTCTGTATGTACAAAGCTTGCATATGATACACGTCATGTCCAACAAAATTTCGTGATTGAACAGACTTCAAAGGTGGCTTTTACATTAAAAACATACACGCACAAATATCCAGATATAAACTTACACATAATATGCACAATCAACAGCAACAAATAACTTCAAATAGTTACATTATTCTCCTCGTCAGTTACTCATAAATTAAACATTTGAATACACTATACATTTCTTTGAAAGTGAGCTTATAAGTGTGTGTGTGCAATTGTCTGTTTTAGGCCTCGTTGTTGGGGCGGTGTGTTGGGGTGGGGGTGTAAACCGGGATGGTTATGTCACTGATCTCCTGCGCCCTCACAGGCCTGGGTGAGCTGACCAGCACGTAGTCGTACTCCCTGTGCAGCACTTTCTCGTACACGCTCTGCAGCCCCAGTGTTTTGGGGATTGTGGCCTGGTAGAAGTTGTCCCTGCGGTTCTGGTCCCGGGGAAGGGAGGCCGTCTTGGGGAGGCTGTTGAATGAGGAGAGGGTCGGCGCCGGGGAGGGAGCCGCGTTGGCCCTCACCGCTGAGGGGCTCCAGCAGCGGTCGGAGTGACCCAGGACCTTGCACTCACTTGTGCATGCCCACAGAGCTAAAAGAGACAGAGAAAAGAAAGTTGAATTAGATTTTAAGCCACAGCTCATCGTCAAACTCACACAATCTGATACTTTACTTCATAAGTTGATTGTTTTGCATGTCTTTACCATTTTGGCCGCCCATGGGAGGAACCACTGCTCCTTCTTTCTTCAGGCCTGTGTCCCCACTGACATCACTGTCACTGTCATTGAAGTCACTGTCCCCCTTGCCACTGTCCTTGCCACTAAAGGCCGGGTCCCTGGCAGAGATGGTGGTGTAGGAGTTCCCCTTCCAGATGGTGATGGGCCTCACAGCCTCCTTTCCATTCCCGTAGCCAGGCAGAGTGGAGTAGCCCTGCAGGACAGAGGAGAAAGAAAAAAGAGGTGAGTTTCTGCTGGATGAACACAGTGCAGGGTGCAAATCACATCTCCCCTCCTCACATCTCCCCTCACCACCCCTCCAAAGTGTCCCAAAGGTGCATCTCACCTCATGTTTAATCCCTCGGAGCTTGTTGTTGTTGTCTGAGTCATACACACAGGGCACTTCGCTGCCGTCCTCTGAGGCCGAACACATGTCACTGCCCCCGGGGTGAGTCGAGGTGAACCCACCGGGCTGGCTGCTGTAGGATTGTCCGTCAAAAGCCGCTCCTGCCCCGTCCCCGTGGAGGGGGAGAAGCGGGTTGTCCACCACGTGGGTCCTGCCCCGCTCCAGCGTGCCCTTCTCCCCGTACGAGTCGCTGTCCTCCCCGCTTTTGTCCTGCTTGCGTCTGTTGCAGGTGGTGGCGATGAGGATGATGGCGAGCAGCAGCAGCGTGCAGCTCCCCGCGAGCACGACAATAATAACCACGGACAGGTCCAACTGCGCGTGCACGTCGTCCCCGCCCCCCGCCTGGTACACGGTCCGGTCGCTTGGCGGGGGGCCGGCGATGATGAGGAAGCGGAGGGTCGCGGTGGAGGTGAGCGCGGGCCTCCCGTTGTCACTCACCGTCACGGTCACGCTGAGTGTCTCGTCCACGTCGTGGCTGAGCACCTGGTTCAGGTAGATCTCCCCGGAGGCTTTGTTAACGGAGAACACGGAGGGTTCGCCGATGGCCAGCCCGTAGGACAGGTCCGAGTTCACGCCCTCATCCGCATCCCGCGCCTCCACCCGGGTGATGACGTAGCCGGTCGGTGCGTCCCGGGGCAGGAGGACCTCAGCGGAGCCGTTGTTGAGGGGCGGCTGGGTGATGATGGGAGCGTTGTCGTTCTGGTCCACTATCCTCACATAGACGCTGGCGCTGCCGGTCAGGGGCGGGGAGCCGCCGTCACTCGCCGTGATGCGGAGCTCCATCTGCTTCATCACCTCGTAGTTGAAGCTCCGGAGCGCGTAAAGCGACCCGCTGGCCGGGTCCAGTGACACAAAGGTGGAGATGGGGGAGCCCATGAAGTACGTGTCAGCAAGTTTGTAGCTGACCTTCCCGTTTGACCCCAGGTCCATGTCCCGCGCCACGACCGTGGCGATGTATGCCCCAGGTGCGTTGTTCTCCACCACCGCCACCTCATACACAGATTTACTGAACACCGGAGCGTTGTCGTTCTCATCCGTCAGCCTGATGGTGTACTGAGTGATGGTCCTGAAGGGAGGGGAGCCCAGGTCCTCCGCCACCACCGTCAGGTTGTACTCGGGGATTTTCTCCCGGTCTAACGGGTTGGTACTCACGATCATGAAGCTGTCCTCATAAGCCTGCTGCAGTTTGAAGTGGTCGTGTCCGTACAGGGTGCAGTGCACCTGCCCGTTAGCGCCCGAGTCTCTGTCCGAGGTGCTGACCAGCGCCACGAAACTCTCTCTGGTCGCCGCCTCGGTGATGTACGCGATCCCCGCCGTGATGGACGTCATGGGGGTGATGGAGATCTCCGGCGCGTTGTCGTTAACATCCTGCACCTGCACCACTATCTTGCAGATGGCCGGGCTCGGGTTCGGACCCATGTCGGTGGCCTGGACGTCAAACTCGTACGTGTTCTTACTTTCAAAGTCAACCGGACTCTCCAGAGTGAGCCGTCCGGTCTTCCTGTCCACTCTGAAGAGTTGTCGTATTTCTGAGGGCACTTGGTTCCCGAACCCGTACACCACCTCCCCATTTATCCCCTCGTCCGGGTCCTCAGCGTTCAGGTCCAGCAGGAGGGAGCCGACCGGTGCGTCCTCGGGCAAGTCCACGGAGAAGCTGTTCCTGTCAAACACCGGGCTGTTGTCGTTGTAGTCTTTCACCTTGATGTTGATGCGCGTCGTTCCGGTGCGGGACGGGTTGCCGCCGTCCATAGCCACAAGCTCCAGCGCGTAAGTCGCCTGCGTCTCCCGGTCCAGCTCCTTCATGAGGACCAGCTCCGCATATTTAACCCCGTCAGCCCTGCTAAGCACGTCGATGGAAAAGTGGCTGTTGACGGAGATCTGGTAGCTTTGGATGTAGTTCAACCCAACGTCCTCGTCCACGGCAAAGTCCAGCGGGATCCGCGTGCCCACCGCCGTGTTCTCGGAGATCTCCAGACTCGACTCTTTCCGGGGGAACTCGGGGGAGTTGTCGTTGATGTCCTTGACCTCCACCTCGACGTGGATGAGTTTGAACTGCTCTTTGGAGAAGCTGACCACGTCGAAAGCGATGAGGCAGTGCAGGATGTGTTTGCAGATCCGCTCCCTGTCTATCCTCTCCCCGATGGTCAGCTGCCCGTCGCTCTCCCTCAGACGGACGAAAGAGGAGTTGAACTGTTTCATCATCCTGAAATTGTTCCTCGAGCCTCCCGAGGAAGAGGGAGCGGAGGAGATGTCCTTGGCCAAGTTTCCAATCACTGTTCCTGGTGCGTCTTCCTCAAACGTCTGGTATTTCACCGTTTTTCCTTGTGTGACAGCAGAGAGGCTCAGCAAAGAGACGAGCACCAGCAGCCCGTTCCACCCTGTTTCTCCCATCTTCACACCCTCACTCCCCAAATTATGTGAAATTCAGCTAACTGTCCCGAAACGAGTCCAATTTGAGAGTTCAGAAGAAAAAAAGCTCCTGCTAAACAGAAACCCCTTCTCAACTCCTGTCTTTTCCCTATAGCGCCTGGTATAAATATTCCATATGTCTTTCAATGCGCACTCTGGATGCGCTCCGCTCTCTCTCTTCTGGAGGTGTGCTGCTCAGCGCAAGAGGGCTGCAGTGTCTGCAGGAGGGTTTATACGGCGAGGCATGCAAATGAGCCGCGATGTGACCAATCCGGGCGTTGGGGGGGGGGGGGGGGGGGACTTCTGAAAGACCTCTAAAACCCCATTTAGAGATTCCTGGACTGTGCGGCGTAACTTGGCACCCAAATGTCCGGTCCGAACACGATGCTTGATTTAATACAGCTATAGTTCCCGTTGCTTGTTTGTGTTCTTCGGGCTGATACATGAGTCTGCGCACCGACACACGGAGGGGGAGCGCGGAGATGCGCAGTGTCCCTGAGATAGAGGACAAAGCATTTAAGTAGGAGTGTCTGTTAAGGGGATGCGTTACCCCATAGGCGCACTTTCACTGTTAAGAGATTTATGCTGAAACTCGGACTGGATGGATCCCCACGCACGCACGTGTCCCATGTAACCCACCCGTGTAAAGGCAGCCACTGGCACGCTCAGCTGTCCCACTGACCTCTCCACCTCGGAGAGAACTTTACGCACAGATACGGCACTACTTATTTTCCTCGATCACAGATCCCCTCCATCCAGGCTGTTAAGATTTAATTTAAAACACTTTTCATAGACGCATAATGCTGAGGCAGATAAACACACTGAATAATTGTAGTGTCAGAGAATCATAAGAAAATAAATCTGTTATAACTGGTGGTAATAGCACACTTTAGAGCTCATTTTACTTTCATTAATACATTCCATAAATGTGCTTTTTTGCCTTCTTTTATTCATCCCCCTGGTGCGTTGTATTCCAGTAATTGTTTGCCCAACAGATCATATCTGAGCCAAAGAAAAGGGACTTTATCCATTTAAACATTGATTGTATAATTCGGTCTCAGATCAGATCCACTCACGAGATGTCTTGTGCGCACAAGGGGGGATTTTTTAAATTAAAGCCGGTGTAACGGCTCGGTTATAACACGAGACTCTGCCTGGCCTCGGCTGCCAGAACAGAGAGAGACAGAGGAGCAGGTGAAGACGCACATGCACGCACGCACAAACACACTGGCGGGCCACGCACGCGCTCACACAGCCTTCCACGAACCCGTTACAAATGGGATTTGGCTGTAAACGCAGGGGGGATTTATCAGGATTTCAATAGTGAGATTATATCAAAGGCGTATGAAGCCCTCGTTAGTAGCAGGCGGGATAAAGGCATGGCAGGGTCTCCCTTTACAGCCCGTCCATGCCGGCATTGTGGCCCCTGAGCCGGTCTGTGGGGACCCTAACCCCCGCTGCCTCCATGCAGCCCTCTGCCTAACTGCAGCATAATGAGTCACAGCCACATGCAGCCTTTGTATCGCCCCCTCCCCACCCCTCCAGACCGGCCCCGGTCCCGGCCACGACTCCTTTCATTACAGGGAGATGGGAGATGAATTGCCCCGGACATCAGGGTCCCTCCTATTAAAATACATTTAGAAAACGACCGGGGCCCCGTCACGGCTCTTTAAGAGATTTTCTCATTCTTCACAGTGGACTCTCCTTCCCTCTCTCTCCCTCCTCCTCGCACATGCACACACGCACAGTTTTTTTCAGGGGCAACACTTGCCTTGCAGTAGAAGCTAATATCAGTTGGCATGTTCTATAAAGAACCCATCTGCCACAGAAAGTCAAATAGGAGGCACCTGAATGGGCGACATCCAGTCAAGCAGCTTGCATAGTTAGACACAGTCAGGCCTGTCCTACAGGATCAGGAGACGTCATTCAGCAGCAATTACATCAATACAACCTCATCAGCCTTAAGAGGGTGTTTTTGAGATGTTGATGCCACCTTGTAACCTTTATTCAGAGTTTATAAAAAAATACATAAATAAAATATAAAGAGGGCAATCATCACACTTTAAAAGTACCTTGGGATTAAAACACATAAGGACGTTTGAACCACTTGCTAAAATTGAGCTTTCAATGTTTTCTCAGTCAAGGCCCTTATGATCACATTTTCTGAGGCGGTTCTAAGCATAAAATTATACATAAAGTTCCTCAGCAGAGCAAAGAAGGTGGAAAGACCATGTGTATTGCACCTGTCCATCTTGGAAGCACTAATACAATTTGGGAAGCGTCATTATCTGCCACCTGAAGCTTTTTCAGTTAAACATGACTATAGCTTCACCACAGATGTGCTGTGTTGAATGGGCTGCTGTAGGCTCTACACGGGGCTATTTTAACATCAGCTGCTCACACGGGAAATGGGGGCACCAACAAGCTTGTTCATATAGTTTGCACTGAAACTGCTCATCATCATCATGATATGATTAATTATCACTCATAATGTAACCCAGATGTTTTTCTAAACATTTAGGACTTGGTCAGTATAAAATGTGAAAGGATAACATATATTGTGCGGCAACGAGCTTAATCCAAAACATCGTTCAGTGGCTACACAGCTTCATGAATGGTCCAGTCTGTCCATTCTGTGGTTCCTTTGTGTTCAGAGACACACATGGCCTCTGACGGTATTTTCTCTGCACACAAAGACAAGAGCAATCAAAAGCAAATCACACGACATTATGTCTCGTCTCGTCTCGTGGATTAAAATCTCTGCACGTGCATGTGCGCGTGCATTAGAGGGCCAGTGTATTGGCTGAAGTGGGACACAACGCACACCCAAAAACTGAATAATTCCCTCACGTGACCAGCGTGTCAATCTCGGCCGTCTGCACGCGAGTTCAACAATAGCAGAATTAGAGTTGAGTCCCCGAAATCCACTCCATTCTTCACGGGACATATTAGCATTTTCTTTAACGTATATAAATACATCTTTAGAGTGAAACCCCCTCCATCCCTCCCGCTCATCCCTTCTTTCTTTCCTCCTGCATTGTGAACCCATTTGCTCTAGTGATCGCCGGGTATTTTTTGGGGTCTGAAGCCCGATCCCTTCGGCTCTTGTTGGGGCTTAACTCTTTGAGATGGAAATGGCCGATTTGGACTCTTTTGTCCAGGAAGATAAGCGGTGGACGAGGGGGGGAGTTGGAGAGGGGAACAGGGGGTGAGAAAGGGAGAGATGTGTGTGTCTGTGTTTGTGTAGGAGAGGAGGAGGGGGGGGGGGGGGGGTTCCAAGATGATCGATCCGCGCACTGAAGACCACCCTCCGTCCATCCAGGCACCCACAACCCACCACCACCGCCCCCCCCCCCCCCCCCCCCCCCTCTGCTGCTAACCTTTGCTTAACTCGCGTGCCATCACAAGCGCGGAGTCCTAATTGGTTCCCAGCACTAATTATCCAATTATCGCCTCTCCAGCATGAGGAGCGCACTCTAGGGCTCGTCTGGCTATAATGGCCTCGTCCTCGAGACTATTGATGGAAATGATTAGGAGTGAATGCGCCGTGCATCAGCCGTGCAACACTTGAGAAAGTTGTGTCGTGGCCTCGGGGTCTTAAAAAAAGAGAAGGATGGCCCTTCACTAACAGGGGCTAGATGCGCTCATTCGACCTGTATTATCCCTCACCTCTCATCGAAATTGGAAACATGATAAAGGGCTGTGCAGGTTAATTAGAGCCTTTTGTGTAGCTCGTATACATCGTAACAAGAAAGATAATGATCAGACTGTGAGTGGAGGTTCTGACAGGATGGATGTTAAGGACACGGAGAAAGACACACTTCAATTTCTTGGTGCAGAATATTTTGTAAATGAAAAATTGACATTCATTTCTTTGCCCATTTTAACTGAATTGAATTACTTTTTTATTTTACAGCGCTAAATAACCACATATAATATCCCAAAGCACTTTACATTGTAAGATTGAGACCATGGACGTTCTCACAGCTACATTTCCCTCAGCAACCGCCTGTTTGCTCTCTTTGACTGAGCTGCCCATCTGGGGAAAAAAAAAATCTTCATTGTTATTATGTCTGCATAAACATGAGTTGCTAAAGCTTGACCAAATTAAATCACAATATCATCAGGTCTTAAAGATTTAAAAATATGATGCAAAGAGAAGCCTTCATGCATCTCATCATCTGTCAGACGTTGTGATGGGTGTTTGATTTGATTGTTTTAATTTCAAGTTTAAAATAATGTCTGTGCAATTCCCTGATGGAGACCCGATATTATAGAGAAACCTCCAACAGAACCACATTCAGTGTGGGCGACCGTCTGCCTCGACCGGTCGGGTTGAGCCGTGTTGTTGTTAACTGTCATATTTGAGCCCTTTCACACTTATTATTAAAGTAGAAAATAATAAGATTCACAATTATGGATAATCTGAGGAAATTCAAGGTTCAGTAAATCTGTTTAATTCAAAGAAAACATCATGAGTGATGATTCTGGATGAACTGTTGGACACATTTGTGGATTGTTCCAACATGTAGCTTGCAACAGGCTGCAGGGATCCAGGAGTTAATAGAGCAGCAGGCTCGGGCTGGCAACAGAATGCCACCAGATTGACCGCGTCCAGCTCCATGAAAACAAGTATCCTCCTTCCTCCATCTCTTCCTCCTCTTAGTTAACTTCTGCTCCCATCCATCAACCCTTCCAGCCCATCTGTCGCTGATTGCTGCAACACTTTGAATAAATTCCTCCCGACGAAACAAACGGTTAACATCTCATGAATACAGCTTTTTTATTTTTACACCCCTCACGCAGATTGTGTGGAAACTTTAGGGGCCAGAGGAGTAACTACTGCAAAGAAATCTGTGCGCGGACACTCCCTCTGCGCTTCCACCTCATTACAGGTATTGTGCTCGGGAGCGCGCAATCTGTGCGGCAGTCCCCGCCTGGCCCCGCCAGCTTTCTAATGAGTTTCCAATGATGATTTAGTCTCGCACGGCCCCTTACCCCAATGCAAACTGCAAACTCCGCCCACCCCCCTCCCATTCTTCCTTTCACTGCCTTTGAGTCTCAGCAGCTTTTGTCTGTAGAGCTGTTTCCATCACTGCACTCTGGAGCGGGGGTCAGTGGGAGCGCACATAAACATTCTCACATCAGGCCTGAATAAAGGAGCTCTATATGGGGAGTTATGCGACCAACTTAGCCCCCTGCTTATGAGTCTGGAATTCTGGAATGGGGGGGGTGGGGGGGTAGGGATCAGAAGCTGATCTCAGAATGTCCTCAAGTGTCTCTAAATGCCCTATTTTAAACAGCAACTTTAAGTTATATAGCGCATGAATTAATGTAAGGAAAGGCTTGGGGGCTCTGTGTGTGTGTGTGTATGTGTGTGTGTGTGTGTGTGTGTGTGTACACCTGATGGCTGCTCCATGCCAGATTGTGTGTGCTCTGGATGAACAGATGGGGTAGGATGAGTTAAGAGAAGCACGGAGGGAGGGAATGGCAGACGTCTGGATATCACTCATGTAAAGTTATGTCTCTTCTTGTTCTTGTTCTCCTTCTTCTTCTTCTTCTTTTTCTTCTTCTTCTTCTTCTCTCCCTTTGTGCGGCACGTCCCCTGCGTGCATTCTGAAGGCTTCGGCATGCAGATGAGCTGCAACGGATGCTGCTGATGTTGATGTAGCCAAAAAAGCAGGTTGGTAGCCATAAGTGCCAGTTATAAGATAATCCATCAATCAATGGGACATTGTCTGGGGCTTACAGGGATCTATAGAGAAGACTTTTACAGGCCAAATGGCTCACTTAACATCCTCAGGATGAGAAATTAGGAGTTTTGTAGACACAGCAGTTACAGATGCATTACACAGCATTACTGCACAGAGAGATATGGATACACAGCTGAACCATGCTGCACTGGGACAGTGTTTGCGTAAGAGAAATTAAAAGTAACACTAGTTGTGAACAGCTGCTCCAGAATCAGATCGGCTCCATCACACCGTTTATTTGGAGCTGACAAGTGTGAGACAGAGAAAAATCAACGCTGAATATGTTATCTTCACACATGTGTTTTTTTTTTCATAGCTGTGTGGCTCTATGGCAAACATCTCCTTTATACTGCAGAGACATGAAATGCTCCAATGAACAATTCCTCAAAGAATTTCCTCTACAGTGGAACTCAGAAAGCCCATTTTTTGCAGTGAGCTTATACCATTTTATTTTAATGATACATTTCATTATCATAGACAAACTTTGCAACGGATTTCTTAACTTCTGGATGATTCCCATCAGGAATAAAAAAAAAATTAGCTCTTTAACTTTAAGCATAACCCACTAACCTACTTTATAGACTCTATGAGTCACAGAAGACAATCAATGAGTGCATTACCAGCCAAGGTGGAAACGCTTCTTAAACTTGCCTGTTTGGTAGGCAACAGAACTCCCACTCTCACTTACTTTGTAATTCCTCTCTCTTATCTGTTCCCCCACTTCTCTTCCATCTTACCTTCCCCTGCACCCATCTCCCTTTCTCAACTTTTTCCTGGCTGTTTCAAGTCCCTGTAGCGCTATTTAGAGCATGGCACAGACCTATATTAATGTGACTAAAGAGGATTGCACAGGTAACGCTGGTCCAGCTGGCGGTAAAATCTGCCATGCAGCTCCTCTCTCAGAGAGTGTTGTGGCTCCCTGTTTATGGAGTCACCCTCCATAAACAATGCTATATAATTCTCTTTGAACATTACAGCACATGCCTCATATAAACCAAAGCAAAATACGAGGGGACACCACACACAGCCACACACACAGGAACACAAGCTCAACACACACACACACACACACACACACACACTCACACACACACACACACACACAACCACAAACACAGGCGGCAGGCTACACAACCACAGTATTATGTGATCAGTGTGTCCTCTCTGCATGTGCCAGCAAGACTTTGAAGGGAAGGCATTGTTTCCCCTTGGGAGTAAACAACCACCGAAGACAAATAACTATATTCATCTATATGCACCAAAACGCCCCACACCAAAAAAAAAGAGAAAAAGATATATCTTTGCTCTCACTATAGAGTTAATCAATATTTCAGCAGCCCGGCCTTGATTGTTCATGCAGGCCATGAGAAGGCTAATGAGGCGAAGCTGCAAAGACAATGTGTTCCCCAAAGTATAGCTATCTGCTAAAGGACAAAATTATCTTTCAGATCTCCCGAAACAGTCCTGCTCACCCCAGGACGAGACGCTAACCGAAGTGAACCGCTCAAGACCGTGTGCCGGGTGACAGCTGATCAGCCCGAGATGGTGGTTCCCTCCGATCAGGTGTGTCAAATTCCTCACGCCTCTCACGCCATTCATCGTCAGCGCTCCGTGAATTGTACCTAATGTGGGAAACGTGACATGCACATAAATGAGGACCTGATGGTTTGACCCAGAGTTGCGATCTTTGAGGTGGGAGATTTTGTTTGTTTGAGTGTCAATTGTGGCAGGGACGTTGCGGCAGGGTTGGCAAAGCCGGACATTGCCTGGGGCCCCTAGCTGAGAGGGGGCCCCTGAATATGCCTGATCCAAAAGAACAACAATAGTGTGAGAACCCCCTTAAATTCTATAATCAGCTACTGGAGGCTGGAAAGACACCATGGTCGGAAGCCCCCTAATTGAGGCCCTGTGCCACAAACCTTCTGCCAAAAGCTTCATAATTTTTTCCAATTGAGGAGTTAGCCTTTTTCCCAGTGCGTCATGTTTGATGGCACAAACGCACTGAAAATGTCTCTAACCTCACTGTCTTGTCATTTCCATCACTGCCAATGAGACACAAACCTACATTGAGCTTAGATTGTATTCATTCCCACTGCATCCAACAGTCCGATGTCAGTGGTTGTTAGTGGGGTTTTTAAACATTGGAAAAGGGAGTTCAGGGGTAGCAGTGGTTTGCGTTTACAGTCGGTATTCCTGTCGAGACTCACAAGGCGTGATTGTGAGTTATCATTTCCTAAACACAACCCTGGGGAAACTACAAAGGGGGAGCTAAACATTTCCAGGAGTCTCTCTTCTAGGCCGTCGAACCCTCATTGAACATGAGGTGTAAACTGACAAAACAGATGCATTTTAGAGGTAAATAGTGTGAAAGTTGCCTGAGGCTCTTATTTCAGAGGAGGGGGCGATTTCGAGGAGCTCATTGTCTCATAATCCAATGTGGTTTGAATATCTAACAAGATGATATTTTATTACCCCATCAAACATTTTTGCCAAGAGACAGTGCACAGATTTTTGTGCACTTAGCCCAAAAGTCCTTCAAATTAGACACTAAAATACATAATAACGCATGCTCATTGTTACTTCCATGAAAATAGGAGATAATGCTGTATCATGTGTCAAGAGTTGGGTTTAAAATAAACACTGATAAAACTACCCAGACAGAACCATTAGACTCCAGACTTGTGTTGTGTTATGAATTGCTAAAATAATGTGTTTTTGTTGTAGGACTATGGATTCAAGCGATAAAGTTAAGAAAGGCTGTTAGTGTGCTACGTTACGGTTTCTCCATTTGCCATCGAAGCCAGAAAAAAAAAAGTCATGTAAACACAGAGATCCTTGCAGGCACACAAACACACAGCAGGCAACACCCAATTATCTCCGCTTACAATAAATGAGAAATAGTCAAATTAGTATTGAGTCTTGGAAGTATCTTTGGAGTATTAAAAGCAGAGGAAAACATCTTCACTCACAATTCCTCACAGACCCTCGACACAAAGGCAAATGTAGGCTATATCATAAAACTACAACCCCATGTCATCAAAGACCTCCCTGCGGAGGCGTTATTCTCTATCGCTCCTCCTATCCAAGCGCCCTATTTCTCCTCATAGTTTGCTAGACTTGTCTCGCGTCACCGAGAGGAAAAAGCCCGCGTTCGATTCATCTTAACAGTTTGTGTGTCGCTGAGAAGCAAGAAAACGAGGGAAAAAAGGGTGAAAAAAATAAAAAAGAATCAGGCTTTGTTGCCAGAGAACAGAAGGCTGACAAAGTTTTATAGAGGCAGCCATGAAGTTCTGCCTCATTAAATAGAATAGCTGTTCTATATTCAGGGTCTCTGTGGGGCTAACAGACGCAATGAGAGGGCCAAACTCGGTTGGTTCCGCCAGGGCAAGGGCCTTTTTGTCTGGGTTGGATGGGTGGGGCTGGCTGGGGGGGGACAGAGCGGGCCCTTCAAACCCTTTATTTCCCTACCGCTGAGTAGGCTATAGCAGAAAACCACTGTATGTGATAAACCCTGGAGGATTTCGTGTTCCAACGCTTGTCCTTAAATGATCAAATCCAGTTACATCACTGCAGAGACGCAGATTGACATGAAGTGAGACGTACCACAGGTGCACATGACACATTGTTTTCCCACAGCACAAAGGAAACCACAGTACTTCAGCTGAAGGTCTTTTTTTATATAACATTACACTTCTTACCATTCAGACATCCACACACACACACATTCACATTCATCGAGTGCATTTGTGTTCAAACACAAATTAGTGCCAATGTGCCATTTCTTTTATCTTTACATACATAATTATCACTCTTATTGTTTTCATTATAACAACTAGTCAGAGCTGAAATCTGATGGTACACAACGGTTCCTGGTCTCTCTCTCCTCTCGCCCTCCTCTTTCTTCCCCTCCCCCCTATCTCTCTCTCTCTTCCATCCCCTATTTTTCCACCCATCTCTCCCCTCCTCCCTATTATTCTCTGCTCACCCCAACCGGTCGGGGCAGATGGCCGCACACATTGAGTTTGGTTCTATGGTTTCTTCCAGGTAATGAGGGAGTGTTAAAGTAGTACCTCTCTGCTCGCCATACAGTATTTGAATATCTGAGTCTTGCAGCCTGTTTTTGTGTCAGCCCCTAATTTTTTGTTTCCAGCAGCTGTTTATAAGATCTGATATAATGACTCACTGATTCAATCCCTGCCCAGTACCCCAAAGCCAACACGACAAAGTTAGTGCACGGTGGTGAACGTTGTGTAGCATGTAGCAGCAGGAGAGACATACATTTCCTTCAGGAATGAGGTGGAGACCCAAACAGAGCTGAAAGCAGAGTGGAGTGCAGACTCTGATTCATAAGAAGGACACATCAACTTTATAGCGTGATAATAGTTATTGTGTTTACAGGATATTTATGCACCAAATGTGTTCATAAATCAAATAATGCTGGTTTTTCATTAGATATCAGGTCTAATCCATTGCCATATTATCATTTTGAATATGAGAAAAATGTATATCTCTATTTATTAATCACTTTCAGGCCACTGTGGGACGTCTGGATTATGTAATTTTGTGAAGGTCAGTATCTCTTTGATGATGAAAAGCATGGATTGCACACCACATGGAGTGATAACACAACTTATCTATCCACTGTTTGATAAAAAGGTTAAATGTAATATAAGATTCACTTATCATTCAATCATGTTCTTTTATTAGATTAAACAAATCCATGGGCAAACCATTTCATCCAGAGCTGGGATTTATTGGATTTATATAAAGAGTACCGTCTTTTATGTGTTCGTTTTTCACATGCATCCATTTCTTTTATAAAATTGTCTTTAAATCCAGAAGAGGGTGTCACAGCACGTGTCTTTTTAAATCCACCGAGTGAGTTTAAGGACACATCTCAGAGTTGTCCTCCTAAAATAAGATGAGAGGATTAGGAAACCATCTCTAAGTTCCTGTTGCATGTCTGTGTCCTAGATTCTGGCTGATATCGTTTGATTACACTGAAGAAAGCCACTCTGCTCTGGGCCAAGATAATGGGGAGAAATTTGCACTGTGTCATTATTTTTCATCATTGATAACTTTAATAGGCTCCATCTCCATTCAGCCACCCATTAGGGGCTAATAATGCAAATGTTATACAGGCTATTAGAGGTGTTTAGCAGACCTGTGTGTGGAGACGTGAGTGTTTGTTGGGCAGATGGACGCAGCACCGGGGGCTTGCCCTTATCCCTGACCCCCTTACAGATGTCCCACAAACCCCAGCCGGGGCTTCGTCAGTGCGCGCTGGAAAATCGGTAACACGCCGGAACCGACTTGTCAATGCGCAGGAACAATTAGGCGCGTTGCCGAGCCAGTCGTGGCTGCGCAGCGGCGCTCGCTGCTGCGCAAAACACGCAGCGATTACAGAGCGGATGAAAGAGGGAGAGGGGCCATGCGGTGCCTTTCTCTCGGGGCCTGTTTGAATGATTGCTCTCAGATGAATGGAGCTGTGGTGGTCATACATAAATTAAGAGGTTAAGTGAGCCATCAGGAACAAATGTTTGCATTTATTAACTAAGGATAATGGCTCCCAGCAGTGAACCCGCAGCCTGGGTTTAATCTTTTCAGCGCTCCTGAAATCACATCCAGTTTTGTATAGTAATTCGGACACTCCAGACTATATTTACCAAAATCAAGTGTAAAGAATCAACAAAAAGACTCTCTCTAGTTATTGATTATTAATCCACAATATCAGCAGAATGTGGCACCATTGCAGGGTGTTCAATAAAAGCGATTGCTTGCATCATTAATGCACATGTGGATGATGGCACACGAATTTCCTTCAGGATTAATAAACTAATAATAGATAAGGGTCGTATCTTATCTTATCGTATCTTATCTTATCTCGTTTCGCATGCAACCAGGACTCAAACATCGCGTATGCAGCAATATAATGAAATAATAAAAAAGCTCAGTACACTGCGACTTCATTAAGACATCAGAGCGCGTGAGACGTCCACGAGGCTCGTTACGCAGAGCAAACATTCCCCCTCGCATGTGAAGAGGGGTCCCGCAGGAATGCGTGAGGCAGGTGTAAATTTAAACTGTTAACGAGGCGCGTTAAAAGCATCAAAAGCGGCGTCGTGCTGAGCCATTCTGCCATTAGTCCGCACACACGAGACAAAAGCCACCGGAGAGTTTTCCTCGCTAAACGGTGCAGAATGGCTTGGAGCAGCGGGAGTCACATTGGGGCCGCGGACCCCCGCAGGCCGCACCAGGCCGACCGGACAGCTCCTCTGAGTTCACAGCCTAACGAGACACATGAGGGGTCTGCTGCTGCTGTCAGTGTGCACATCCATTCAGAGGGAACTACTTTCTAATGAGATATAGATATGAAGAGTCAGAGTTATAATTATGCCTCAAACATGACTTAACACCGTGTGCTCATCTCCCATGTCATGCAGTCATCAGGAAAAAGGTTAAAGCAGTGTAAGATCATTAAAATCCTTGTAACTATCTGAAATATAAACGTAGTGGAGTAGAAGCAGTGGTGGGATGTGATATAGTACATTTACTTTATTACTTTATTTAAGTAAAAGTGGATTAATTTCCGTGTATGTTTCACCTTTACTGCCCTATGTGTCAGCAAATATCTAAAACGAGGCCAATAGGTACAGTGATCCAATCGGAAGAAGAAACAGGCAGACAGCTATAGTAGACTGTTGCACAATAAAATAAGCAAAACTCCTCTGCAAGTACTTTAACGTTCAATAATTTAAGTATATTTAAAAACATGTACTTGGTTTAACTTAATCATGTCAAGTACCTGAAAGGTGAACTTAAGTGAAGTGTAAGCTGGTGTCCGATGGAAAGTGTTGGTTCGACCTGTAAACCTGTAAATGGTAAATAGTAGTGGTGGTGTACACCAGTGATTTAGAACATTTAGCACCCTGACGGCCCGAGGGTGGGCCATCAGATTTTTAACACACTGACACTTGCTGCTGTTCCCAAAGTCCACCCATCACTGTCATCACCCTTCACCACCTGAATCATCATCATGATACAGATGCAGCGAGCCAACAGCTATATATATTTTTGAATACTTTTGATTATTTGTTCATATTTCAACAAACAGACACCACAATTTATTTTATTTTATTCGTACTTAACAAATAGGAGGAAATGAGGAAAGACGGGATCAGGACCCAGTTGGAGGCTTGACTGTTCAGAAGCCCGGATAATCTGTGCCTGTGAGGGTCAGATGTGTTCACAGCAACAGGAAAATGTCCAGAACATTCAGGTGGGGGGTTAGAACATGCTGGTTTGACCGTTATTTGTGCCGTTACACGGGCGTCACATCTCTTAGTCGTCTAAAGGTGTATGACTTTCATCCTGAAAACTTCAGAAGAATGTCTGGACATCATGTCTGAAAGCAGCTTCTATGACATCCCTGTCGGTGAGGGATATAAGGCTAATGTTATGCAGTTTATATTGGTCAAGGTGAAGCTGATCTTAAAAGGAATAGTTTTACATTTTGACAAATCCACTCGCTCACTTTCTTGTTGAGAATTAGATGAGAGGACTGATTGTTATCTGAGCTCAGCATAAAGACAGGAAACAGCCCGGCTCCGTCCAAAGGAGACAAACTCCACCTGTCAGCAGCTTAAAAGCTCAGTAATTAACTCACCATATCTCATTTTATTAAACTGAACAAAAAAGTGTAAAAACTGACAATACACTGGGTTACAGAGGCTAATGTGGCAGATGATGATGTCAGCTCGAACCTATTTCGAAGGGGAAATGCAGATATACTCTTAGAAGTTATTGATTCCAATCTATATACACTCTATGGCAGGGGTCTTCACCGTTTTTCAGGTCAAGGACCTCCAAACTGGTGAAGACATGGAGCAGGGACCCCCTACTATATATATTGTATAAAATTGTGTTTTATATTAAACTGGGCCCAGTGCCATATATAAACATATCTACCCTGTTATTGTGCATTCAATACTCAGATAATCAAATATTACACAGGTTCATATATTCATGTTTTTAATTTAAACATGTGCAAGGTACAGGGTGGCCATGCCGCTGCCATTTATAAACATACATCTAGCATAGAAACACTGAGCTATTAAAGTAATTCACAGATTCATGTTTTTATTTTCAACATACATGCAGAAGAGACAGTGAATCCTCAAGCCATCTGTGGATGGTACACATACATTCCCAATCATAGAGAAATGTCGGACCCTTCTGGGTAGCACACAACTTATCTAACCTTGGACGGATGGAGGTTGTCAGGCAGAGGGTCAAATCAGCCTCTCAATATGTTGCATGCATGTTAATGTGTATTTAAAGACATTTAAATTATTTTTACCTTTGGACAGAGCCAGGTGGCGTACGGATGTGGGCCACTTCAGGTGATGATGCAGCACTTCTGGCCTTCTTGTCGCTCAGACAAAATGGATGTGAGCCTTAAGTGGCCCACTTAAAATAACTAATGTTGCCCAAATATTCCAATCTCTTGGCAAGGTGTAATCTGAACGTGAACCTAAAGTTGCCCATGTGTTAAATGTTGCCCATGGCTTTAAATGCATAAAACTAATTCCGGCCACATTTGGCACATTTGGTTAGCATGTGGTATTGCCATGGCTTACTTGTGTCACAGATCTGGCAAACAGGAGCCACGTTTATATGTGCTGGATGTGGGTGAGTGGGATATGGGGCAAAATCTGGGCCAAATCCAATTTGCCGGCTGTCCCCCTGCTTGCAGTGTTTGTCCTGACTGGCTGCCCTCACATTAGTTGCATCAACATATAACATACATGTAACAACTACAACAATCCATCTCACACAGGAACGTTTCACCTCAATCCCCAATCCATGCTGGCTTTCAGCACCAATCAATAATAAATATGAACAGCTCTCCGCTAAATCCAGAAGCTGCTCTCGTGGTATATAATAATAGACCAGTATATCACCTGAAGCCACTGCTTTGATGAAGTGCAGCAGATACTGACTCACTGGAATAATGGATTATCTTTTCATCTGAATAAAATTTACATCATCTATCACCTCTAAAGCAGAGAATATACTGTTCTCGGCAGAAGGACCTCCCTTTTCATATCGCCATAGTGACCTTTTCCACTTTATTTTAATATCAGTGGTGCGAGCTCGCAGATGCATGTGAGCGGAGAACTTTTCCTTCTTGTTTCTGGTAAATGGAAACCGGTCACGAATGTTCCCTAATCCAGGGCAAATTGTCCTACGGCAGGAATAACATCTTTGAATGATGAAATCCTGGACGATTCCCTTTGGCAGGCAGATTCCCTTAAATCTGGTATATCTCAGCAGGCACACAGGGGCGGGGTTGGGAATTTAGGTGTATGTGTGTGTATATCTCCCCAAGGGCTGATGAGAGGCTTGCATGTGCATTTGCGTGCTCGCTGTTGGTGATTGCATATGTGCGTGCCTTTTAAATAAAAGACAGTTTATTGTTATGAGCTCGTGTGGCCAACTAGAGGAACGCTATATACTGTGCAGCTTTTTCCCCAGACTAACAAGGCATGGTGCGCCATCTGGGCTAAGCAACACTGATCCCAGCCATTAGACAAGTCAAAGGGCCTCATGATGGGAAGACACAGGGGGCACTGCTGTGCCTGAGGGTGAGGAGTAAAGGTCAAATTTGTGGCCCACTCGGAGACTAGATCGCGCAAGTGTTTTGGTTTCTATCGGTTTCAATCCCCTTCCATACTAACATAATAATAGCTCGTCTCCACGCATGTTAGCAGCTATATTTTTGTAAAATGCAGACTTTAACTGCACAACAGTTGTTCGCAGACAACCAGGCCAGCAACACACATCCAGCTAATGTCGCATGTTTTTTCTAGAAGGGGGTCATGTGATCAGAGCTTGACAAATCAGCGAAGACTTGTGAGCAATGAGACCCAATCAGAGAGCGTTCGCAAGTTTCCAAACATCTCCACTGTTTCGGATCGTCCACACTAACTTCTCAGTTTCAGTGTCTCTAAAACTCCAGAGTAGTGTGGTCACCAGAAATATCCATTGATGCATTTGTAAATGAAAAGGTATTGCGTGGATGTAGCCAGACTGTGTGTCACACCGGCATGGTTTCCATGGATTGTGAGGGGGATAACAAACAAGAGGGGGCTATCTCCCTCTCCTCTCCTCTCATCTCCTGGCTTGTCAGTCATTTCTCTTCCATAGGACTGCATCAGGATGGTGGTGCGCCTCTAAAGTGTGGCCTACTTTCCTGCTCTCACACAGAATGGAAATGAGCTCGACTTATTTCTTTGCGACCGTCTGTCTGATTTTAATTAACATCACAGTCATTGTGATACAACAGCACTCTGTCTATATCTTACAGCGACAAGATCCCCCCCATCCGCCTGCTGTGTGTGCATATGTGTGTGTGTGTGTGTGTGTGTGTGTGAGGTGCAGTGACAGAGACAGTGAACAGAAATCTATAATTTAACTGAATGCCCAAGAGCTGCACACAGCAGCACTGATTTCAACACGCTTCTCTCAGGTCTCACATGAGCAAGTGTTGCTGTGGGTGTTAACATACACACATGCACACACAAACACAAACACACACCCACAGCCTCCCGCACAAACCCAGCCTTCTCCTGCATTTTTAATTGTTGTTCTTGTTGTGCCCTCCCCCAAACATATAGCATCACAGAGTTCTGTTTTGTGTTAGTGCGACACTGTCCCTTTTCTCTCACTGTGTGTGTGTGTGTTTGTCCGACGGCACATGGATTGTATTTATAGCATGTTCTGTCAGACAGCGCGGTGCATTTGTGTGTATTCATTTGGAAATAATAACATTGACAAGTGCTCGTGAGATGGAGGGGCTGAGAGAGGGAGAGGGACTCATTTTGAGAATGTATCCACTAACGAGCTGTATTGTGCTCCAGGCAATGTGTATGATAGCTTGAAGCCGCTGTGTGTGTGTGTGTGTGTGTGTGTGTGTGTGTGTGTGTGTGTGTGTGTGTGTGTGTGTGTGTGTGTGTGTGTGTGTGTGTGCGTGTGCGTGTGTGTGCCTACTTATTGGCAGCTGAAAGATCTTAACAGTCTCTCAATTTTTAGAATTTTATTTCTCGTCTCTCTCCTCCTCTCCTCTCTTCTCTCACGTCTCCTACTTTCCTCTCTCGATCTCTTCTCTCTTTACCCTCTCTCTCTTTCCTCACCTTCTCCTTCCCCTCCTATCTGCTCTCGTCTCCTCCAGCATTTTTCACACTTAGAAGTAGGTTTTGTTCTATTATGGCCTAAACTCCCTCTTCCATGCTGTTGTTTAGAGTGTAATGCATTATCCATCTCCATTCCACTTTGTTCACTCCACTTCACTTCGAGTAGCTCCAGCTTATGAGCAACTCACCCTCGCGCTGACACGCATGCACACACAACAGACACGCACACAGAAGACACGCGTATGCGACAGCCACGCGGTGCCACAATCCCATTAGCTTTAATATTTCAGCAGCGTCATAGCATTCGCCAGCGGTCTTGTCACCGCCTGGTCTCCGGGGATGTGGATCCTAGATCAACAACGGGTCGCCCTTGCCCTCCAACAACACTGCTGCCACCAGGATGGGGGAAAGCACTCAGCTGACCTCAGAGCTGATTCGCTCCATGCCCAACATTCCCAGGGGTGACCCCCACCCTACCCATCTTCCACCGCCATCACAACCGCCCCTGCCGTCTCAAGGGAGGTGCAGCGAGAGGGGAAGGGGAGAGGAAAGAGGGCTGGAAGGGGGGGAGAGCGGAAGAATGTCGAGGCAAGTCCGTGGGGGGAGAGGGAATAAAAATAAGATGAGCAGAAGAGGGAGAGATACAGAGAGAGGTTGTGTGGGTGGGCTATGGGGTGCTGATTAGGCCCTTGGTTTGAAGTGCTCGGCGGCTTACCCTTATGGATGTGCACACACACACACACACACACACACACACACACACTGTTTCACACTGTCTGTATAACTCATTCAGTGTTACAAAGGTAAGAGAAGTAGACGGTGAAGACAGTGTGCTGCGTTCAGGCATTCTGTTAGAAATTCCCATGCACTTTGAGGTGGAATATTTCCCCTTTTGTTCTGAAATTCATGCCTGTGATGAATTGGATGGAGTGGTCCTCTGCATAATATAGCTCACCATGCATGTGTGCGTCTATACATATGTATGTGGCTGCATTTTGTCTTCCTGCCTGTGTCTGTCCATCTGTGTGTAAAGAATAAAGCTGAATTTGAAGAATTGGCCGCAACTCTCTGATACTCCAGGCAGAAGTTTGTCTTTGTGCTCACCTGAGGCATAAAAACCCTCATCACAGCAGAGAGGGCTCTTTTGTAGTCGGACAACACAATGCTCTAGCTCCACTCTGTTCATCTGGCCAAGGTCTTAGCACTCTGTGGCTATATGGAGGTTGTGAGAGCGTGTGGACACAAATTCAGACACACACACACAGACCCAAACAGCGTAAGCTATGTCCTGGGAGTTATAACTCATGCATGATCACTAAATGGAAACATTTGTTATCTCCACAACAATACAGCCAGAGGAGCTGAATCTTTTATGGCTCCCTTGGCCCCCCACCAAAGCCCACACACACTCACATACACCAACACACAATGAGACACACACACACACAAACAGAAAACGCCTGCCACACGTTGGAGCCCACAGGTCATCCTCCTGCGAATAAACCCAAAGAGGATGCACCGAGGCATAAACAACCACACAACAGCTTCCGCCTCAAATCTCAAACCTTCATCAAACATTAAAACTGGGTTGGACACACACCTACATGCAGACACACACACACACACACCTAGATGCACACACAAACACACATGGGGCCTTTCACGCCTTGATAATTGTACAGCTATGAAACATTAACACAAATATATCCCCATTGTCTTGCTATGAAACATTGAGTATATTGTTCAGACTGATACAAGCTCTCGATGCTCATCCTCTATTCATGTGGCCTAAACCGTCACTTTACCGTCTCGTCTGCCACCTCAACAAATGTCTGACTTCCCGACTTGAAGTTCTGACCTACTTCACGGAGCCACACAGACATGTCCACTGTCAATACACCAGTCCTGACGAAGAACCACACCACTGTTTCTGCATGTTTTATTGAGTCGACTTCCCTCTGTATGAACTTTGTATTACTGCTGACTTTGGAGGTTGATCTATGTAGTTGTGCTGAACCATATGGGCTATTTTGCCAATTGCACTTAGAGCTCTGAGAATGTCATTTCTGTTTCGTGAAATGAGCCAAAGCAATGGAGAAAAACTGTAAACTTACTGTGTGATTGGTGATCAGATGTGTGAAACTCAACCTTGATTACTAAAGTTCTAGTTGCACCTGAAAATTAAGCCGATGATCAAAGATATCCTTATAACAGTATATACCATGATGTTTTTCATGGTATTATGTGCCTGTACGATTTTGACAGTGGAGTGAACTATTGTGCAGGTGATGATGTAAACAATGAAATTATGCCAACATGTTCTGCAGAGAACGACCACTTGACTGAGAAGCGACAGTCAGTTTTGACCAGCAATATATATTCAATTGGTAATTTGGCTAACTGAAGGCAATTGTACCTAACCGTTTGCAAAGGTGTCCTAAATCATTTGAAATTTGTGCAAGCTGTTGGAAATTGTACTTGTCATTGCAAGGATGTGCTACTACAATTGCAATTTGATTAAAGGAATGAGATATTCCAATCTGTTGTGAACAAGTTCCCAGTGGTTTGGAGGTTTGCACGTGTTGTTTTGAGAATGCCATTTCTGTTTCGTGAAATGAGCCAAAGCAATGGAGAAAAACTGTAATGGAGCTGCGCCTTTTTTCGGATGTATTCATTCAGTCCTTTCACTCCCGTATAAAAATCAACTCAGGACTTCCTTGAGATCACTAATCCATCATAAACAACCACTTACTTTAATAACAATGATAATTATAACTTTAATAATAATTTAAATGTCATGTCCTGCTTCCTGCATGGCCTACCCAGGCACCCCCCCCCCCCCTCACCTGAATGTCCAAGACAATCTCCTACTGCGCTCTTCATACGTGAAAGGAAAACTCAAATCTCACTTTTTGTTCCTGTCTGAAACCAGCTACAACTGAATACACATCTGAGGTACTTTACTTGAGTATTTACATTTTATACTCTTTTGTACATTACATCTCCTCAACTCCATGTGGATAGAAATATTGTATTGTATATATATATAATATTGTAGATGGAAATATTAAGATGTAGTGACAAGGTTTTTCAGTTCATGGCTTTTTTTCTTCTTTTGTAACTTTTTGTTTTTCATTTACCTTTTTCCTATCATTGGGGACTTCTTCTCGTGGGAGATGGGCACAATCGTCTGCTACGTTCCTCGTATGTGAAAAGCAAACTCTGGAAAATGTTCTGACCCAATATTCCAGAAATTATGGAGTTCATGGAGTTTTTGATCACCAAAAACAATGAGACACACAAACGTATAGAAAACCTTTTGGTTGGCTGTCGATCAGACAGAGAGAGAGAGAGAGTAGGGGGTGGATGGATGGATGGATGGATTGAGAGAGATGGATAGATAGACATACAGACAGACAGACAGACAGAGAGACAGATAGACAGATAGACAGATAGATAGATCAACAGATCAACAGATAGATCGACAGATATTTAGTAAGATAGATAGATAGATAGATAGATAGATAGATAGATAGATAGATAGATAGATAGATAGATAGATAGATAGATAGATAGAGAGATAGATAGATAGATAGATAGATAGATAGATAGATAGATAGATAGATAGATAGATAGAAGGTAGATAGAGAGATAGAGAGATACCACACAAGTGCTGGTGTTGGAGTTAAAGTGAGGGACACACTCTATAGGAAGAAAAGAACCACAGACCAGCACCATGAAGAATAGCTGCTTGGAGGATGGAGAGAGATGGGTTGAGTGAACACACACACACACACACACACACACACAACTTAAATCATCATTTGAAAATCATTAGAAATCTGGCGAAGTAGAGGGGCACAGATTGAGGGACAAACCCCCCATTCAAGAGCACACAAAGACAACGCTGCACACACACACTAACACACTCACAGAGAGGCAGCCGGGTGGAAGGGAAGTGGGGCGGTTCCAACGTTACACTGATGCGCACACACACACACACTAACACACACAAACTGCTCCAACCTCACAAACAACCTTCCATACTTCCCACTTCGCCATGCCCGCCCACCTCCAGCGACATTTATTGCTCCTTCTGTGTGACTGTCTCTGAGTCTCATTCACATGTCAGCCACTGTGTCGGTGTGTGTGCGCGTGCGTGAGTGTGTGTATGGGTTTGTCACTGTGAATGAGTGCTCCATTAGGGATTCATTTGTGTGTAGTTAACCATTGTGGAGAGCAGGCTACATTTTATTTGTCTGAACCCAACCCTGACCATATGGCTACACCTACCCCTCGCTCACTCCTCTTCCTCCACTGCACCTCCCTCTGGACTTAACACGTCTTCTCCTCACTCTCTTTTACGCCCCACTTTTCTTCGTCACCCACAGTCCGTTTGTTCACCCATACTCGTCATTTTCTACAACCCTCCCTGCCTCCTTCCTTCAGTTGACTTTTGGAAAGCTATCATGGAGCATGTGTGCACATCTGTGTGTGTGTGTGTGAGTGGGTTTGTTCTAGGTCGATGGGGACAGGCCTCTTTGGCTGTCAGCTACAATCAGACCTCACGTGTGCCAGTAATGTTGTGTATTGTCCGAACACATCACTGGAGGAGCATCTGAGACGTCCATTAAAGTTCAAAGCAATTTATCACAATCTCCCTCCTCCTCTTCCTCCCCTCTCCCTCCGTCTCCCATCTTCCCTCGCTCCCTTCACCTTCTCCCTATGCTGTCACTTATTTCCTCCTCCTCTGCTCCTCCTCCTACTCCTCTGCCTCAACCGTCCGCCCTCCCTCTTTTTCCTTGAATTAAAATTCAAATGCGATTAATCGGTACGGCTTTAATTTGTTGGCTCCAGTAGGTTGTGCAATGTGCAAAATGTAAACATAAATTTGAAATTGAGATAAAAACATATTTTGGGAGCGCCCCTCTCTGTGTGAGTATGTTTTGTATGCGTCTGTCTCCCTGCCTCTGTCTGTCACACTTGCTAATGCTACGATGCCCTTGACATCTTGAGTGTGATTTGTGACAAGCTGTGGCTCCTGAAGGCTTTGAGCGTGCACTTCCGACTGTGTGTGTTTGTGTGTGTGTGTGTGTGTGTGTGTGTGTATGTGTGTTTCCTATGTGACAGCCACCCTGGGGCTAGATAACTTTAGATGGCGAGTTTAAATATTAAACTGGCCTTAACAACTGACAGCTCTCTAGCACTCGTTCAGCAGCCGTTCAACATGCATGTGTGTGTGCTCTGTTTCGCAAACACTCGCCCACACATGTTCCTGCCTTGACAGTAAGTAGCTTTCCTCAGCATAGATGGATGTGTGTGAGTGCAAATTGCGAATGTGTCTGAGTGTGTTGATTTGCGTGTGTGTGCGTGTATCTGTGAGAGAATGTGTGTGTGTTTGTGTGTATGCATGCGACACAAGGTTGGATTTGGACTTGTTTTTAATCAGTGGGATTTTGCAAATGGCCTCGGGCTTCTCCCAGGGACTAATTAGTGATGTGACTTCGGCACAATAAATAAACATGCACTTACACACATGCACACACACACACGTGCACACACACACACGTGCGCTCCAATGCAGCATCAAAACACAAAAAAAAAAATAACACAGAGGAGAGAGTTATGGGGAGTCAGGATTTCCAGATCAGATGAAGAAATCGTACATTTACAAGCAAAGTGAACAAATGTGCTGATGCTGCCTCCACCCTGTTACTTCCCGACTCCGGCTTAATTTCTTCTCTTTTTCGCCTTTACGGTGTGTTATTGTCGAGTTTTCACTTTCTATTTCTCTCCCTCTGTCACACACAAGCGCACAAACACACACGCATAGATTCCACAATGTAATGTGTTGACAGCCTGCGCCCAAGTGAGAGCAGAAGGTTGACGGCCTAAGAGAATTCCTCAGGCTTTTTCACAGTGCACCTTAATGTGCACAACTCACACACACACACACATTCTGGCTGTGTAAACCAGAGAGATTAGCAGCTCATTACCATACCACGGGGGGCCTACACACAAGGGACTGTGTATTTTTTTTTGTATGTGTGTGAGTGTGTGTGCCAGCCCACCTCAGAGCATTGTCTTCTGGTCATAACAACAACTGTTCCATTATTTGTCTGTGTCCGTGTGTTAGTGGGTGTGTGCCAGAATGAAAGTGTCTTTAATCAGGAGGAAAGAAAAAAACAGCGGCGAGTGAGAATTACTGAATATGTTTTCATCGTCGACACAATTATCAGATTAAAACAAATTCACCTCGTTAGGAAGCTAATCCATCTATCCAATCAGCAGGCAGGACAGAGGCACCAACACCTGCTCCCCAGCGGTGACCCCGGACAGATGTGGGGATGTGGCGATGATCCACTTTCACGGGCGCTGCTCAGATTAGAAGGCGGATTGTTTCATCCTTTTGAAGTCTCCATTTTGGCATGAAAAGGAGAGTACAACCTAGTTTACAAAGATTCTACTTTTATTTGGATAGTTGATTAATTAAGCTAAGGGCACTTTCCAAATAAATGTTCTGCTTGACTTTCATGCAGTAGATTCACCACAGCATCGCTTAGTTTATTTGAGCTGTAAGCCTACTATAACCCCTGAGCTGTAGATTAGGTTTGGACTAATACATCATATTTTCCTTTCTCTTTTATGATTGCTAATAACAGAGCAGATGTCACAAACATTATTTACAAAATAATAACCTGGTACAAAATTACCCTCAGTAGATTGCTTACCTCCAACAACCTTATGTTCAATTAAGTTGCACCACATTTCAGACATTTCAAATAGACACATGTCAAATATACACTGTCCTACAATATAAAAGAAAGTGAAAAGAAATTTCTGGATCCGTCACTTTGTCCAGATCCACAACAACAGGTAATGGTCCTTTCTTGGCCTATGTCCCATCCTTCCACCAAGTTTCATGAAAATCTGCTTAGTAAATTTTGTGTTATCTCGTTCACAACAAGGAACAAAAACAAAGTCTCATCATAGAACGTAACAATTTTGCCCAAATGGATGGTAAATAATGTTAAACAGAAGTTTAGGTTATGAGTGGTGAATGTTAATATACGCAGCTCTATTAGCTCTCTTCCATAAATATAGAATAATGGTACTCAGTAAAGTGCATATGCACAAGTCCCCTACATTCAATCGAGCTGTACCGAATTTTACACACACATAAATATCAGTTCCCAAAATCAAACTTATTGTTTAATCAAGATCCAGGAATGCTACCCTGACAAATATCAAAATGTCAGAAAACGCCCCGCCACTTTAAAGAAAGTGATTAAAAATAATCCCTGTATCTGCCACCTGATCTGGAGCCGAACCAAAATGTTACGGATTCTTCTCTGACCTATACAGCATCTTTTCAGGTTACCAGTGATCTAGTTTATATCACCCCTTCGACAGAAGTGATAAAATCCATAAACAACGCTGATGCATTCATGTTTTGATGTACCGAGCTTTGCATTCGGCTTAAGCTTTTTAACAATTGCATTGTGGTTTTAGTGAGGTTAAAAAAAAAACCAGCTATCACTCACTTCAGTCAGCCTTGGTTAGTTAAACCCAGCACAGTCTGAATCAGATTAAGTTATTAAAGGCTTAGCGGCTCATTTGGAAAGCAGTGATTTTCTGTGTGAATTATTTCCTGTTAATTATTTACGATTTTGCACAGGTTTAGAAAGGTTGGACTGAATTTAAAAAAAGGCAGAAATACAGAAACTGATACCAACAGGAGTCGCCTATCATGCTGTCGTGATCAAATCACATGACTGGATCAATATGTCCTTTTCAACTTGAATCAAAAGTGTTGTCTCTTAGCTGTTTTTCCCAAATGTTATGCTGAAAAAAGAGTCACAACAACGGCATGGTGAAAGAAAATGACGTGGTTTATAAATGGAAGGAAAAAGGAGTCTTCCAGGACTCCTAAGAGTTAATCTAACCGGATACTGTGTGGAAGACGACAAGCGATCTGTAAACTGGAGAATCTCAGTGAGGTGCTCAGCACATGTACCGACAAACCTCTAACAATGAATCTTTGAACTGACACTGAATCGACGTAGCCTGAAACAACCGTCAGCAGTGGAGCTGCGCGCGGTTGTCAGTGATTCACAGTGAGTTACTTTCTTGTTAAAAGCTAATTAAAAGACAGTGACAGGCACAGAAACAATCATAGTCTGACGACTCTGTCAGATAACAGGCGGCTGAGCTAACAGCCCTGTGTGCAGTGCACCATACTGAACTGAAGACAGTCAGAGCCACTTTGTATGAATCATGATGCCTCCACTTGTTCTTACTGGGGTTCATTTGATATGTAATGCAACCAAAATAAGTGATGGAACTACATTATCAGTGAAGACAGATCTTTGAACTGAAGTGAACATATCTGTATAATAAGTCTAGAAAACTCTGTCTGTCTGTATGTGACTTGCATATCTCGAGAACCATACAACTTATCAGGTTCCCATTTTGCATGTGTATTGGGACGGGCCCAATAAAATGCAGTGTCGTATTTAGTATGATTTGGACAAACAATACATAACAGAAGTGAGGCTGTCCATCATGACAACGGTGCGTTCACAACGTGTTCATTCATGACAACAGCTACGACAACTGATTCTCCAGGTCAGGATTGTGTTTGGATTAAACTGGTGAACACCTCCTTGTGCAGCGGCGGGGGTGCAGCCTCAGAGTTCTGTGGACCGAGTCCAGCGGCACATCTTCTCTTGCCACGCCTCAATTACTGCGGGTCACTTTTACCACCTGCATAACCCCAGGCCAAGCAAACAGCCCATTTTAAACAAGCATGTTTAGAACTGCCTATGCAATAGTTTATCACAATCAACAAAGAGATTCAACCTCTGATCTGAACTGTTTCTATCATTAAATTGGGTCAAAACCAAAAGTTAATATTTAAAATAACATTGCTGACTAACATCTGTTACGGACAAAATCTTTTATTTAAAGCACCTTTTGTGCAGTGAAACTCAGTTAAAGCCCCCATGATATTCTGAGTGTGACAGATTATTTAATCTGATTTAAATGTAAGAATCTCTGCATCCTTGTTTCCATTGAAAAGTGACACAGCAACAGTACACTGCCAAAGATGACCAACTGGCCACTGAAACACAAGCAAATCATCACTGCCTCATGACAGTGGCAGGTCTCCTGCTGGGACTCTTCCCGATGGCCTGAGGGTCGTTTTGACCTGCTGTCAGCCAACTGGACCAGAAATAATACAGTTAGCAGGAAAGAGTTGTTGCACCTCACGTATCAGGTGAGACTCTCACTCCTGGTGCAGTATCAACATTTACCTAATCATGTTGACTCCAGTGCTGCTTTACGACACACACTGAACTCCAGTAATTCTCCTGAAATTATCCATTTCAGGTGCCGTCAGTTCCTTCTGACATTCTACTGAGTTTATCATGCCAGCTCTCTTGTAATATGTCTGGAGGATGTCCCTTTGAGCCCATGTGACAATACTGCAGGATAATGTTTTGCAGAATTCACAGTGAGCGAGTGGGCATGTTAATGACTATCAAACATGTGATTGATAAAAACAAAGGGAATACAAACATCTCAGGATGAAAAAGTGGAACTATACATTTAAAAGCAACAATCAACAAACAGCTCATCCCGTCCGGTTCTTCGTCCTCCCATACAACTTCAGTCATGCAAATTTAGATCTAGGGTTGTTAATCCTGGAGAAGATACACTTTGGATATATCGGCCCTCTGATCAAAGCCCAAAACACATGAATGCAAACCAGCGACTCACTCACAGACTTCTGGTTTTCGTCACTATAACGATTTTTATTTCAACAAATAAGATAGCAAGGGTTTCATGAAGATTTGACCAACCCATACCTTTAAAGACTGATTCACTTACATAACACATTCCAGATAAGAAAATGACTTCATCCAAGTTATGACTGCTAAAGTAAGAGCACCCACTCTCACCCTTAATACTGTGAGAGTGTGTTAGAGTGATATACTTGTTTTGCGGACACTTGTATTCCGTCTCTCAATCGAACTTGTGTTTCTACTAAAAAACAAGACACAATCTGGTCAACCTCAAAGCAACTGGGGTCCTGTCAGACACTTCCTACAATTATTTATTGTTTTTCTATTTTACTGGGCATTGGTGAGACATCACAGGCAAAGGACAATCAGACTTTTGACTCATGTTTCTGGCTGCAGGAGACACCAGGTGGTGTACACAACAACACATAAATCCTGGGGCAAATCTATTTTAAAGATGACAGTCGGCAACGTTCTCCTTTAAGAAAAACGGAAGTGCAACATGAAGCCTTGATCAGGACCAAGGTTGAGATTTATTTAGACTTAGGAAATGATCACAGCCGCGGCGGTGAAAGTGAGTAAGTGAAATCTGTGTGTGTGTGTGTGTGTGTGTGTGTGTGTGTGAGTGCACGCCCCCCCCCCCCCCCCCCCCCGAAGCAAAGACACCTCTTCACAATCAGAAATCAGTGCCTGGCTGCAGAGAGAAAAGAGAATTCATTAAACTCAGCCACCCACGCTGTGCCATGGAATAGACGGGGGGTAGCGAGGGATGGAAGGCGGGTAGGGTGATGATGAGAGGGAGAGAGAGAGAGAGAGAGAGAGAGAGAGAGAGAGAGAGAGAGAGAGAGAGAGAGAGAGAAGATGGTGGGAAAAGAGGGACTGAGAGGGAGGAAGATGAGGGAGAAAGAGAATGGGATGGAGTCCTCTTAGCAGGGGCCCATCAAATGAAGTGCAGAGGAGGTCAGTTTGAACAGAAAAGCTCTTTAGGAGCAAAAGGATGAGAGAGGAAGGAGTAAAGAAATAACAGAACACCAGAGGAGTGACTGGTGCGTGACTATGTGAGAGAGAGGTGTTACAGTACACTAGACTCTGTCCCAGAGGAGCAGTAAAAACCTCACCTCACAGAACTATTTCGTATTGTATCACCGTGTATCATCGAACCATCTCACCTCCAGCCAATAGCACGCTGTTGTCCAAGCTCAGTAAATCAATAGGCTATCCAACTAACTTCTCCCAGACCTGAACGCCTATTGGATAATGCCCTCCATGGTCATCCAGGTCGGTGATCTGAGTCCAGCACATGAGCCTTTCCCTCTCCAACCTCCGCCGCTCTGTCCTCATCCACGGGCCTTAATCCACACTGCGCTAATCTGGTTAACTAGAGCCGTTTCTGAAATGAACAAAAACCTAATCTAATTCCCATTTAGCACTAATTAAGAGATTATTGACCTCAGATCCTATTATCATATACATCCAGTTTTGGTAAACCATCAATCAGACAAACACAAAGCAGTCAATAAAATGATGGAAAGAGTTAAGAATCAGACTTTGGTGTGATGTTGAGGTCTCTGTGTGTGACAACAGAGCTCCCTCAGATAAGAAGCAGAGATACACCGCAGGAAGAATTGTGAGGTCCCTCAATCTCTCCATCTGCCTTTGACACACACACACACATACACACCCCACCTTGAGCCTTTTACTGTCCAGAATGTCAGCCGGCATCACCAGCACCATGGGCTGTCACACAAAGTGAGGGAGAGGAAGAACGAGAGTGTGTGAAGTCATTGTGTAAGTCTGAAGTACTCGTGTGTGTGTGTGTGTGTGTGTGTGTGCGTGTGCGTGTGCGTGTGCGCGCGCGCGCGTGCGTGTGAGCAAGAAAGAGAGAGACAGGGAAGGAAGCTGAGGGACGGAGACACGCAGGAGGGAGGGGTGTCCTTGAAAGAGGACAGAGGTGTTCAGCTGGATCTAATATGACAGAGGAAACAACTGGGGCACACAGATACACACACACACACACACACAGGCAAAAACACACTACTGTTGCATCAATAACCTTCATTCCCAGGAAAAAAAAAGTTCGCATGAATCCACAATCCAGCAGGGCCAACTAAATCTGTTTGTCCCATTCAACCCTCGACAGAACCGCCTTTTATGTCGCCAGTATAGGAATGGGAGTGAGAGCCCCGGCCTGGGTCTCTGCACTGGGCCTCAGCATCATTATCATCAGCAGCGGGCCCTCTCAGATGCACCAGCACGAGATCAAAGGAAAGCCTCTCAATCTTCTCCCCTCACTGAGGCAGCACAGAGCTGCTCTATAACTGGCATCTTGGTCTTGCGATAATCCTCCCATTGATCTACTTCACAGAGTTCAGTCAGTGCCGAGGCTTCTGGGTTGAGGGTTAAAGATGCCGAGGAATGTCTGTCAGAGTTTGGGTAGCCGGGTGCCAGATTTTATTAAGCCATAAGCTGGACGAGCTGTACTTTGCGGTGTCCTTTTTTTATTGAGGCAACTTGTTTTCAAGGTGCTTCGCTTATGAGGTAATGTTTAATGTTTTATGAGGGCTTCTTGCATTTGCATAGATTCCTACCAGATCATCATTTAGTCTTTTATTATGAATACAAAAATAGGTTATGTATTTAGCACAAGCAATTAAAAAGCATATCCGCTGCAACATGTAGGCATGGAATAGGGGGTTGGGGGGGAGGCAAATTAATTCACCTTATTTTCTAGTTCCTTCCTTTCCTTTGAAGTCCATAGGGGGGTGGTTAGACTGGAAGGCAAAAGCAGAGGGTGGATGGTGAGGATGAAAACAGGGAACAATAGACCAGAGAGCCATTACCTCAGCTCTGCCACAAGGCCTCCCTCCACTCAACGTCTCCATCTACTGGAGGCTCGATGAACTGCCGGCTCACCCCGCACTGTTCTGCTGACTGGCACTGCTGAGTTGACAACATGGACGTCTGTTATTATAATGTCTAAACCCAAATGTTGAAGGAAAAAGTTCAGCATGCCGCACTGCGTCTTGAGACTTCAAAGATTTAGACTCTGTAAACACATTTCAAAGGGACAAGATGAGCAGTTGTGGCAAGTTGGTTGTTTGACCTGTTTGTAGGTTTGATAGTCACCAAATCCACTGACAACAGAAGTAATATAAGTCCTGTATCCTTATTTGGAGAAACCCAACAGAGACAAACACATAGCCTTGCTTTGTCCGAAGGTTAAACAAAAGTCTGCCTTGCTGCTCCTCTACAAATCTCTAACCATCACATTATATTTCGTTTGCGTACTCTTTTCAAATAGCAAAGTAAAATCAATGAATAGTGTTTTTTCTCCTGACATTCTCCGGAGGGGCTGTAAGCGAAAAATTAAAATGTCTGAGTGAGAGGCTCTAAACCTTGTGCGGAGTTTCCCCAGTCGGCCATCTGGTAAAAGCTCTGGAGTGAGTAGATGTGATGATGACATTTCTGACAGTCAGAAAAATGAAAACAACAAAAAGGATACAAGTATCTCTGGATGAATGAGCGGTGCCTCCCACGTAGAAGACACCACCAGAGTAGTCAAGTGAGCTTCTCATGATACTGGCCGATGCCGGTGTACATGTGTTGTTTACAAACGCACATGGTCTCAGTAGAGGAATTTATATTCCTCTGACCTAAGCTAACCTCCTCCTTGAATAAAAACTATTCCTTGAATAAAAAATCGCAAGTCATCTATTTTAAAGGATTTTCCCAAATGGTCAAAATTTCAATGAATCCACCAAGGTTTGCTAATTAGCTTAGCCTGCACAGGTGAAGGAGGTAGAAGCCACAAAGCCAGGATTCCATAATAAAAAAAAGGGGGGGGGGGGGGGGGTCCTACAGTTTCAAACCATTCCAATAATCTTTTTCCATTCACTTCCAAAACAACATTTAAAGGACATGGATCAAAGTGAGGAATGCGCTTGCTGTTTGTGAACCAGTGTGAGAGATATGAGATTGAGACTGAGCGGCGATGTGGTTCTGTGTGTAGAGGCTTGTGCTTTGGTCAGCATGTACTAACGCGAATGTGTGTTCTTCACAGCCAACTGTGAATGGATGTGTGTTGGATGAGACTTATCGCTTCTGTTTTTTGCCTCATAAATACTAAAAAAGCACACACACAAACACAGACACGCACACAAGCCTCTGCTTTAACAGCACGGTAATTCCAAGCTTGGTGAAATGCATTGATAAGCAAGCATACACACACACACACACACACACACACACACACACACTGCAGTGTGAAATTGGGTCAGCGGTGGAGAGTGGGCTTTAATGCTGAGCACATACGCTCTCTAAAACTGATCTGCATATTCATGTGGGTGGCTATCCAAATGACACACACACACACACACACAAGTAATCATGCGCAGATACATGCAGGCACATTAGTAAGTATTTGCATGTAGACATTGACCTAAACTTGTCCATCCCGCACACATTACCACATGCTCACATGCATGCAAACCTACACACACACACACACACACACACGCACAGCGACAACAGAGCTCAAAGAAAACCCTGACTTCATCGATATGGTAACTGTCAGGAAGGTACAAGGGGAATTTATGTTCTACTCATTCTCATTCTTTGGCCAAAAATGAGCTTCTTCCTCTCCCAGCGACACCATGTCAATCATTTGCTCAATTCCATTCACTTCTCTTCCTCTATTAGCCTCCCTCTCCCGCCGGCAAAAGCAGTGACCACCTTTCAGAGTCCTGCGGATGTCGGCCCGCCAAGCAGAACAGCTTTTGTCGAAAGTCCAATAATCGTTCATGCTTCTCACACACTAAAAAGAAATAAAATAAAATAAAAATTAAGATCGGCCAGAAACATTCTGCAGAAAGAGAGGCAGAGTGAAAGAGAGGTGTGATAAAGGGAGGGGGGGCATAGGAGAAAAATAAAGGAGAAAGATGGAGAGAGGCAGCGAGAATAAAAGGTTCTCTCCCTAAGGATACACTTGTCAAAAACCCCTACTTTGCGTTTCTGACTTTTGCGGCGATGAACAACAGTTTTCTCTGACAAAGCATTTTTCTGCTTATTTGCAGACGGAGGGAGGAGACGAGGCTCAAGTTGGAACGTGAGAAACTGAAAAGGATGCAACAAAGGATTCGGAGCTAGTAAGCAGATAGCTCTGAATGCCGCTTGGGGCTGGGTAGAGGGGGGGGGGGGGTGGTGGAGGGAAGGGGTGGTGGTGGAGAAGGAGGAGGAGGAGGAGGAGGAGGTGTGGGCTGGTGGTGTCTTTTGAAGAGAGAGATGGTCGGGGAAAGAGAAAGGGGAAGATGGAGCGAATGAGACTGAGAGTGTGTGTGTGTGTCTCCTGTGTATGTGTTTGGGGACCCACACAGTGAGGCCCGAGCATGTGATTTATTTCGGAATACTAATGTCTCTTTGATCTGCTCTGCTTAAAAAAAAAACACCCTGCTGGGATTGCGGGTACACACACGCACACACTCACACACAAAAATGCATATATGTATTTATCCACACACTCCCGCACATACCTATCAGCATGCGCACACACGCACACACACACGCACACTCACACACCCACTCCAGGGCGTCTAATCTACTTTAACTATCGTCCATAGAGATCCAATTACAAAGATAGAGGCATATTTGTTTTTCACTGTGCATCCTAAAAGACTAATTACATTTTCATGTAAAGATGAAATTATTTGATACAACACAAATGTCTTTTGATTTTCATAATTGTAATTTAATATGTTTTAACCGGGATTCCTGTGACTGTTACTGTCTATTTCGGCTGCACCTCTAGGCCTGAACAACAGTAAAATCAGTCATTTGAAAACACACAGAACGCTGACGTTCACTCGTATCAGTCTGACGGTATTCCAAGCTGGGGCTATGGGAGCCAGACTATGTCCCAGTGTATACCTGGGTAGAAGATAATCAATCACAGGGCTAAGAAAAAACACAAGCAAACAAATAGTTATTTGAGTTATTGAGATATTGAGTTATTGAGTTATTGAGTTATTGAGTTACTGAGTTACTGAGTTATTTGCCTTGCATCCATACGCTGAAAAAGACAGAAGTATTACTCTATAAATATCAGACTGTAAGATTAGGCGATAGAAGAAGAAGGCGAACAATAACAACTCAATGAAAAACAACTTAATCCAGTTTAAAGCTCTGATTCTGATCGCTCCCAATTTGTGCAAATTAATGATGAGTCATCTGTGCGCACCAAAGTTAATCATGGTGTTCCACAGGGCTCTGTGCTCGGCCCAATTTTATTCTCATTATATATGCTTCCACTAGGAAACATTATCAGGACACACTCGGTAAATTTCCACTGCTATGCGGATGACACCCAGTTATATTTGTCAATAAAACCTGAACAAAGTAATCAATTAACTAAACTTCGAACATGTCTCAAGGACATAAAAACCTGGATGACCCGCAATTTTCTCTTATTAAACTCAGACAAAACAGAGGTTATAATACTTGGCCCCAAACACCTTAGAGATGCATTATCTAATGATATAGCTGCGCTAGACGACATTGCCCTTGCTTCAAATGAAACAGTCAGGAACTTGGGAGTGATCTTCGATCCTGATTTATCCTTTAATAGTCACTTAAAACAAATTTCTAGGACCGCTTTTTTCCACTTGCGTAATATTTCAAAAATTAGACATGTCCTTTCACAAAAAGATGCAGAAAAACTAGTCCACGCCTTTGTTACATCGAGACTGGACTATTGTAATTCATTATTATCAGGCTCCAGCAGGAAGTCGTTAAAGACTCTACAGCTTGTCCAAAATGCTGCAGCACGTGTCCTGACGAGAACAAAGAGAAGAGAGCACATTTCTCCAATATTAGCATCGCTACACTGGCTTCCAGTTAAATCTAGAATAGAATTTAAAATTCTCCTCCTCACCTTCAAGGCCCTTAATAATATAGCGCCTTTATACCTTAAAGAGCTGTTAATACCTTATAAACCCACTAGAGCACTCCGCTCCCAGAATTCAAGCCTACTTGTCGTCCCTAAATTCTCTAAAAGTAGAGTAGGAGCCAGAGCTTTTAGCCATCAAGCCCCTCGGCTGTGGAATAATCTACCACTTTCAGTTCGGGAGGCAGTCACCATCTGTTCGTTTAAAAGTAGGCTCAAAACCTTTCTTTTTGATAAAGCTTATAGTTAGAGCTAATTAGTGCGCCAGAACGTTACTTGTTCTATTTTATGACACATGACACACGGAGCTTCTCTTTCCAGCTTCTCCTTCCTCTTCTCCATCCCTATCCCCCTTCCCCGGAATCCCTTTGCTTTATCACCCGCAGATCCAGGGCCTCTGTGGCCGCACCATGGATTACGGTTTGTGGATCGCGCACCGGGGGTCGCGGTGTTGGATCCAGTGTGGCGGATTCTGAGTCATGTGGGCTGATCGTGGTGCTGGTGGCGGACCCTGTGTCGCGTTGGCATTGGGCACGGGCGGTGGACCAGGACCGCAGTGGTGGCTTGTGATGGGTCCTCCTGGTGGGCGGCGGTGGACGGTGACTGAGGACTGAAGTGGCGTCTGGTCTGGATGGTGGATCGTGGTCTAGATGGTTGCTGAGCATGGACTGTGCTTCATCAATGCTGCTAGAGACTTTGATTATTGATGATGTTCTCCTGCACGTGGCATCTATTGCACTTCTGTCCGTCCTGGGAGAGGGATCCCTCACATGTGGCTCTCTCTGAGGTTTCTACATATTTTTACCCTGTTAAAAGGGTTTTTTGTAGTTTTTCCTTACTCTTGCTGAGGGTTAAGGACAGAGGATGTCACACCCTGTTAAAGCCCTATGAGATGAATTGTAATTTGTGAATATGGGCTATACAAATAAAATTTGATTGATTGATTTGATTGATTCATTTCCTGCCAATATATATTTGGCCATATAAAAATGTTAAATCACAATATCTGGTGAACAATACTACCCTCCACTGCAAGTCGTGAAGGAAGCAGCTCTGCGAAGAAAATTAAAATCATAGCTCACAATCCTTTTTACTTCGGAACAATCCTGATGTCCTGAGGTGCCACACAACATAAATTCTGTATCTCCCAATGTCTCAAACCCAAACCAAATAAAACTTGATCGCACAGGAGGGACACGTTTGCTTCAACACTCTCATAGCAGACTAAATCTTCTCTGTATTTTGACATAATAATCTTGTTAATCCCTCAAAACAGTCTTCACTTTTTCAAGTGAATGCAATATGGTTCCCTAGAATGCTAACACGCTCAAGGACAATTCACACATAACATTTACCACATTCAACACCTTAGTTTTGCATGTTAGCCTGCTAACATTTGCGAGGTTACAGGACACAGAAAATGCATTACTTTGGCTGGTAGCAGATAACTTAATGTTGTCAGCTAACTGAATATGATAAACTGACCATCTCTAAGGTCGCGCTACTACTACTTTAGCTGTAAACTCAAAATCTGAATCACTTTACCTTTTTTTTTGCTGTACCAAGGCTGTTTATGGTTTGTCCAGGTTTTGATGTTCCAGCACTGGGAGTGAAGTGGTTTTAGTTAGCAGGCAGCTTTTTATAATTAAATGAAATATTAGGGGCACATAAAAAAAATAAGAAGATGACATCTTAATCTTCATAGAGATTGAGATTGTTCTTCTTCGTCTCGACAGACACTGCTGTCGATGATAGCTTGTAAGAACCTGCCTACTCCTGGCCCACATCTTCACTCTGGGATGTTTGGTACATTTTGACAGTATGGTGTTGTCTCTTCCCAGTCAATGCCTCTTTCTGTAACAGATTCCTTACGTCGGTCAATCTCTGGATAAACCCCAGCTCCTACATCTTTGTACAGAAACATTGAATCAGGAGATAAACTGACATCTCACAATCCTTATAATTAATCCTTTTATGATCAAAGCTCAGTGTAAATTTTCAGCTCTGGAAGGAAGCTGATGATTTTGCTGTGTAATTCTGTGGCTTTGCTAAAAATATCTTGTTGTTGTATACGTTTGGACAGATATCTGCAGCGATGAGGACAAAATACGCCACGAAGCAGCTCAACAAACCCAGGAATGGTCGGTGGAATGTCAATGGCTGTTCTCTGAGTTGAAATGTTTCACGGTGTGTTTTCTCTCAACATGTCCGTCCATACTACTCAGGCTTGAAATAGAAAGGGCTTTAGTAAATTCTCTCCTCCTGCCAGCACCTACAGTGTCAGTAGATACAATTGTATGTGTCAGAAACTCCAGTTCCTTCCTGATGAACACCTTCAACAGCCTCAGGGAAGTCAACGCATGCAGCTGCCGACCAGGCACTTCTAGGATTTTTTCCGACCCTCCTCCTCGCATCAAACAGCAGATGTGGCAGCTGGGTGATGCCACATTTCATAACAGGCTGCTGCAGGGTGGCACCAGGCACTCCAGCCGGTTACAGACTCTGATGTGTTCAGCAAAGGTGGTGATTATCTGACCTGGCATTTTAGTGAGACACCTCAAAAAAACAGCTAGCACCTATAGCAGAGGATTTCAAAGTTTGACGGCCCTGATATCTGGAGAACAAAACTGAGCAAGAAGAGTCTTGGATGGCATTACCTGGCCGGCAAGACCACTTCAATGAAAAGTTATGTAACTCATGCATGTCTGCTGGTCATGTTGATAGATAACTAGCAGTTAATGTGTTAACAAATATCAATATCAACCTGTGATAATATGTTATTCATCCACAGACCTCTGAACACTATTTAGGGCAGCGGTCGGCAACCTGCGGCTCCGGAGCCGCATGCGGCTCTTCAGCCCCTCTACAGTGGCTCCCTGTGCAGTGCATGTTGCGCATATTTTTCGCGAACGGTGAACTTAACGAATCAGTTCTTTCATATGATGAACGTGAGTGAATGTCACGTTGACGTTCATTTTTTAAATAATCATCGTATCAGGCCATCATTAAATACCAGGAGCGGGTGAATGTGTATGTGTGTGCGCGCTCCCAGATAGCCGACACACACACAGAGCCGGGGCTCTGTCAGAGACACAGTGAGATCGGAGCTCGTTCACGTGGAGCAGCCTCTCAGTGACTGACCGGCTGCTTCTCAACAGTGGAAACAGTGAAAACAACGAGTTTCTCTGGTGTCAGCTGATCAGAGATCCGCGCCTAAGCTTCTTGATCAGAGCAGAAGCTGCAGGTGGTTTGTACCGATCTGCAGTTTCTGTGTCGGCCTCCAGTCTGACCTGCTCTCACGTTTTGTTTGAATATTTCAGCAACTAAAATATGCGTCACATCCTGTTACGTCCCGGCGCTCTTCCCTGCAGGTCACTAATCTATAGTTCCGACCCCCGGCCTCGGTAAAGTAATCATGGATAATTCCCAGAAAAGAAAAGTCTGGGAGGAAAATAGAGTTTAATTCTGCGTGGACAGATTAATTTGTTTTCACTGCCACCGATGCTGTCTTACATGTATGTTTGATATGTGGCGAGGAATTAGCAAACAATAAGAAATGTAATGTTGAAAGATATTTCCAGAGCAAGCACACAGCATCTGCTGAAAAGTACCAAGCTGGAGATGAGCAAAAAAAGCTGAGTTCTGTGTTTAATTTATTCCAAAGTAGGCCCACACATGTATTTTGTTCTCCAATTCATAAGAGTTGGTGTTCTCCTATTTTGTAACAGTTAAAAATAGCAGTTAAATGTCAACAGTTTTTTTTATTGACGTTCTATTATTAAATAAATGCAACAAACTATAGTTTTTATATATATTGTATAACTATATATATATATAACTTTATAACCTGTATTATCAAATATGTTGTGCGGCTCCAGGCAGATTTAATTTGGGGGAAGAGGGGGCGAAATGGCTCTTTCGATAGAAAAGGTTGCCTACCCCTGCCCTAATCAAAGGTGTTTTTCAACTAAATGGCCTGTATGTACTGTATATCGTGCTTTGCTAGTCTCTGATGACCAGATGCTCGATGAGAACCATTATAGTCTGATTTGAGTTCAGGCTGGTTTGGTTAATGCACCCTGCACAGCTCTTAATGTTATTGTTTGTGAGACCTTTGTTACCGACTCTATACATGCGTGTGCTATTAGTGAAGTGAGTCATATTGACTGAGTCATGAGGCTTCAGCTGAAGGGATCAAGAGTCTGTAGAGCTTTATCGTTTACCTGCGTCCAGTAGAAAGGTTCCGTCAACAGCTTCCCCAGTCTTAGCTCTTTACAAGGTTCAGAGAAGCCCTGGGGAAATGAAAATCAGTTTACTGAGGAAAATAAAGCAGGTATAAGCAAAAACAGGAGAGGCTGTGGTCTAGTGGCAGAAACTTGGACTATGGGCAGAGAAGGTCTCTGGTTCGTCTCTGGTTCGACTCCACAGAGAGACAACAAAAGACAAACCTGGATTGATCTGTCCAAAAATCCAAGAGTCTCCCTACCCTGTCTAGTGCCCCTGAGCAAGGCACCTTACTCCCCCAACATCTGCTCCCCGAGCGCCGTACATGGTCGCTCACTGCTCTGTGTGTCCTGCACCAGATGGGTTAAAAGCAGAGATTAAATTTCCCTACCTGCATGAGTGTGCCTTTGCATGTCTGTGCATGTGTTTGGGACAAATGCATCTGAGTCTTAATCATCTTAAAACACTCGTAGTCATACAGCCTGTCGCTTTACGTCATGGATCTTTGACCCTGCTCTGTGGGGCAAACAAACAAACAAGCCCTGATCATATAGAGTATGACACCGACCCGGACAAGGAGGGGTTGGGCAGCAACTTTCATCCTTAGAGGTGCCGAAGATCTCAGGCGTCCTCTGGATCTCTGCAGGAAAACCTCAGAAGGTCACAGCCTGCAGTTTACCAAGCCGATGGCGCCATCAAGTGGCCACTGTGTTACTTAACCTGAGTGGGTGGAGCTACGTAAGAGGAATGGGATTGGCCTTGTTTCGTTTCTCAGGAAGTGAGGAGGGCCAAGATGGTGAGTGAGGAGTTGCTGCTTCGTCTCAACGACAGTGAGTATAAGAACTGGCTGAAGGCAGGACGGTGTCTGCTCATACTGAAGAGTGGCCTCCATCTCTTCACCAGCCAGCACATGAAAGGTTTCCACAAGGACCTGCTCACCCAAAGCCCGCTGCTCGGGAGGCCGTGTGAGACCAATGCCTGCAGAGGCAACCAGGTGCGATCAGCCTGTCATGTCTGATCAACTGCTGCTTTCAAGTGTCACTGGATGATTCTAGGGATTTTCAACTGTTTCTCACTTGGGACTCAAGTTACGTTTCCACAGCTTGAGCTTTCTCCAGGATCTGGGAAACTTTGCATGAACCGGGGTCTGATTAATGTTCCAGACAAAGCTCTTTTTACCCTTCAAAATAAAATATCCTTACTCAGGGCGGAAGCACTTTAAGACAGTATGAAATGGCAACTTGTTCTTGCCAGCTTTAACCTTAAGTAAAATTTTGATTAGTCTCTTACTGGAGGAAAGGAATTTTTCCACTTACCATTCTTAATACACAAATGAGAAATTTTGTACATTTGTACATTTTCAGCACATAAAAAAAATGGAAAGCCCCACTATTTATACAAATATTATATATAATACAGATATATAATTTAATTAAATTATTATTTATATGTTTTTTTAAATGAAGTTTATTTTTGAATTCTCACTTGTGATGTATGTGTATATTTAGGTATATTTAGATTGAATGAGTTCCTTGTTGAATTTATATTTTAGCTAAAACCTTTAAGAAAGTACAGGGACCTTCAGGGTGGGGCTTGCAGCACTGGAGATGCCTCCTCAACAATGATCTCCAGGAAGCATTTAGTTATTTGGAAAGGTTCCTGGGACTAAAGGATGTTTGTTTGAATTTCGACATTATCAAAGTATTCTCACAGCGTATGTGTTTGTAGCTCTCCTTGGCATGTAGGGCGTGTAGCGAGTGGAAGAAGGCGATCCTGGCGCACCAGAGAAAGCCGAAAAGGAACGTGTCCTGGGAGAACTGTTTCCCTCCCTCCTGGAGAACAGACTTCTGGGAAGTGGCCAAGGTACCAACATTTAGAGCAGTTATTCCAAAGCAGCATATTACTCTATTTCCTTAGGGCTGAAACCTCCACACATACACGCATACACTCACAAACGCACACACACACACACACACACACACACACAATCCATGATTCAATTCTGTCAAATTATGTCATCACATGGTCAAGATAAATATATCACAGCATATCAGCCAATAACACTGATTCAAAAATGCCTGAATAGTATATATTTATATACACTATCTATCCTATCGATCTAACTAACTAACTCTCCATCGCGCTCTCTCTCTCTCTCTCTAGGCCTACATGCCACGAGGTCAGGGGAAAGTGAAGGGGGCGGATCAGTGCGATGCCTCTGCTCTGCTCAACCTCATCACCTCCTGTGACTGTTTCCAGTCTGTGGATCCAACATTTGTGAGAGAGGTAAATGTATAGTCTTAAATGGACTCATTGATAAGCTGTTAAGTCAGAAAATGATTATGTGACCTTCCACCTGCAGGTCAAAGTCATAAAATGTGTTAAATTCAATGTTACAATATTTGTGTTTTTAAAAATGCAGATGAGATTCAGGCACATCTCTGCCAAAGGTCACCAAGAAAATGTTCTCTTCCCCCCCAAATTGAGCAAAATGAACAATTAATTTGTGTTATTAGTTGACCTGTTTCTGGTTAAGTTTTATGTTTTAGTATAATGCTCCTCTAGCCAGCTTGCTATGTGTTATAGAAGTTTTCTGAAAGCTGGTGAAATGAGAACTCGTGCAGCAGCTGATGTCTTATGCAGAAGGTTGTAATTTAGACTTGATGCATCAAGGAGACCAGGAGGTGAAACAATGTACAAACGTTAACAGAGTAACATGAGGAAGTGTCACCCCCAAGTCTGAAGATGTTACCCACAGCATCCGCATATACAGTATCTCCCTCTACTTGTGTCACCCATTCTAGCAGTACATCCATGAATGGCTTAGGATTGCTGTGACTTTCCTTGTTACATGTAGGTGTTTGCATCCTATTGGATAGTTAAGCCTGTAGTGTGCATGCCTGATTCACATTGTGTGCTTACGTCTTGTCCTTGGAGAAATAAGCAAAAGAATTGAAGTTGATGAGAGTTGGTGCCTGTTTGTCTGGTGCATCTGAGTTAGATATGAAAGTCCCTAAGCGTAGATGCTACAATGTACTGTTGTGATCCTTTATCTATAACCTGACCGTGGCACTGCTTAGTGAGAGAATGAAGTATCTGTGGAGTTTAGACAGGCACTATTCTCCTGTATAGATATAATGTAATGTACAATATACATATTATATGTAGTGGCATGTAAAGTAATGTTGGAGGATATCAAAAAATCAACCCTCAACCCTATGAACATGCAAGTTAACAGATAAGTGGCTTAAGAATGAAGAGAACTTGTGATGTTTAGAGCCACTGCGTTGAAGTGCTGATGAACTGTGGAATCAAAATGACATGAATGTGTTTTCACTTTGGTGTGTATTTCAATTGCAAGTTTGGTCTTAAATTCAAATTAAAGTGTTATTAAAAAGTCTTAAATTAAACTTTTTTTCATCTATATACCGAGAGCTGGTTTTGGTTAAGATTTTGGCAGCAGTACTTTAGAAATATAAATTGTAAATGCCTTTTCTCTAATATTCAAATGCTTTATTTTCACTCCAACAGCTAAACCTAACTGCTTTAAATGTTGTATCTCATGTGTTTACTCTGTAGAGGAGAAGTTTATGCGTCAGACTGGATGATTGCAGACATTAGTTGGATTTTTTCCTGGCAACATCAAGGATTTGACAAAGGTTGCAGAATGGAGAGATTTAGTGATGGAGGGATGGGATATGTACAAACTAGACTGTACTCATCCTGAAATAGTGCAGAGTATTGCTGGCAATTGACATCATTTTTCTTTTCTTCAGCTCTACCACTAACTTGTAAAATCAATGGGAGTGGATTTATGATGATTTTGTTCTGATACAAATGTTCTGATGTGTGTGCCGACGTACGTGTGTGTGTGTGTGGTTCCAGGTGATCCACTACAGGAACGAGATAATGCATTCTAGTGAGTTGCGTATCAAGGATGAATGGATAAGACGATACCAGACAACATTGAAACACCTTGTGCGGCAGTTCAGCCACGTACCACAGATGGCAAAAGTCGGACAAGAAATAGATGAGGTGTGTGTGTGTTTGTTGTTGTTAAAATATGTCCAGTTTGAGAACCACTTGTTTTTTTTGCCTCACAGCTTGTTTGCTTGTTTTGAACAGATGCTGACTGTCGATTTGTCCGTATCTGTCTCTGGTTTGGACCAACTGGACTCTGTTGACTCGGACGGTCTGGTTTGTGATTCTTTAAGCCAATCGGAGGCCAATGGCGACTTAATCAGCCAATGGGAAGCTGAGTTGCTCCAGGAGAGGCTGCAGGAGTTACTGCATACTGACGATGATGATGCTGAGACATGGGTACAAAGAACAAACATATACACGTACACTTGAACAAAAATAAATGTAAACATTAAAACATCCAAATAAATATGGCATGTAATTTGAACTGTTTTTTCAATAGGATACTGAGCAGCTGAAGAGGCTTGGTGGTTTCCTGCAGGCCAACAGAGATTTGGGGGAAAGGTTTTCTGCAGAGCTCCGGGCCATCGACTCACTACAGGCCAGACAATAAGGAGGAGCAGAAAGGATGAACGAGGAGCAAATTGAACCCTTTTTAATTTCATTTGAATTTGAGTTGAAGATTTGTCCCCGTTTATGAACATGTATATGATATTTTATAAAAAATTATACTGACTAGTGTTTACTTAAAAAGTATGTGATGAAAACAGAAATGTTCTTAAACCCTTTTACAGCTGCATAATAATGTCTTAATGTCAAAAGAAAGTTATACAGTAATAGTGACCAAAAGAAAAATGTTCAGCCTATGTTTTATTTAGGGCTGTCAGAAAAGGATTAATTTGTTGAATTAACACATACATTTTTTTAACGAATGCACAGAACGACCCGCTCCCATACCTGCCTACGCTTAGAGCCACACACGCAGTGAGATCACAGCTCGTTCACGTGAAGCAGCCGGTCAGTGACTTTGAAGAAGATCCCTGAAGCACAGAGTTTCTCTGCTCTCAGCTGCTCAGAGATCAGCTGCGTCATGATCAGAGCAGAAGCTGCAGTATCTAATAAACACTCACCACTAGTTATCAGGAGCTGATCAGTACATGAAGTCACTTAGTGTTTGTTTGATTTGTTCCAGAGTTTATGAGGCTGCATTTAAACTTCATGAAAATGACTCGTGAACATGTTGACGAGTCAGGGTTAGGCACATCGGTGTTAAAGTGAGAGGAGCGACACGCAGACATGAGCCGAAACCATCGATTCATCTCCAAACACATGAGCGTACGTTGTCATCTAAATCATCCCAATAAAAAATAAACTAGTTAATTTTCATCTGCGTGAACTGAACTTGAAACTCGTCAAGTGTGAGGTGGCTCAACACTGCTTCTACAGATGGGCTCAGATTCAGATTTCACATTCTCATTTAATTATGTAAAGGTTTGGTTGTTACCTAAGCTACCCTTGATTAATCTGAATTTTATTGCACTTCTCTACCTTTCAAGCACTTCTGAAATTATGCAAATAAGTAAACTGTTTCTACATTCCTGAGTGAGTGGAAAAACCAAGTTACACTTTGAATAATTCCTGTATGTTGACCATAGAAGAACCCATGAACAATACATTTCTCTTTAAGCAATAAGCCCAAAGCTGGTGCACACAGACACTTTACTCCATGCTCCACACAAATGATCTCTGCTTTCCTCTCAGATTACACATCACGTCACATTCAAATGTCTGTAGCTCGACAGGATTTGTCTGCCGCACACCACATCCTGGTTGGGTTTTTTAGACTGCTGTTGCCGGGAAACTGACAGTGTCCAAATGTCTGATGTGTTACACTGTTGAAATACACATGTATTCGCCATAAAACGGTGTGACAAAAAAATGTTTACACACAGGTTTTCAGAAAGCAAGTTAGTGATGAGGACAAGAAGGGAGGATTAATGGTAGTTATTTTTTGTGACCTGTCAAGTGATTTTTTTTTTTTATCAGACCAATTTTTTTACCTCAGACAAAGTGCACGGCATGAGCTGCAGGATGCTGGACAGATAAGTGTGAAAACCAGAGACACTCGTGTGATACTTTCACACACTCTGTTGCCACAGCAATCTGCTGCACCTGCAGCTTTCTACGTTCACTTGAGTGCTGGCCTCAGAGGCGACATGGAGCAGGAGGGGGAGCTGGTTCGGTCCATTTACTTTGGGAGAATTGGGAGTGAGGCCACAGAGAGGCTGCTGGAGAGGTTTGGACGTGATGGCAGCTTTCTGCTGAGAGACAGCGACACCATGCAGGGGGCCTACTGTCTGTGTGTGAGGTGAGATGGGAGGGTTGTGATAGTTAAGGTTTTGTTGGATAATTTTTCATTTAAATAGTTTAGTTTATTAATACTTTATTTACAGTTGATATGTTGTGTACAGTCCAGCTGAGAAAGTCAGTCTGTTAAAAAAATATGATATAATTCATTAGTAAAATGCTTCAACCCTGTACATTTGGCATAGACATTGATATAATGTCTTAAAGTTTTTAACTTCTTTGGGATTGTATTTGTTGTTATAATCTCCTATTCTAATGGATACTAGGGTTGAATTTCTTGTTCCTCTGCACGTTAATACTGTACTTTCAGAAAAAACTTCACAAAATGTTGCTCACTTTCAGAAATATCTATATAAATCTACTCAATAATATACCATTTAAACAGGATATATGTTTAAACCCGAGTCACATTTCAATCTGTGTACTAAATAAGAAAGTATATCATAAACACTATATGACAATTTCCTGCCAGCTGAAAGACTTTGTTTGCTGACTGGGAAATTTGCAGTGCTGTGTTGTTTCATATTTATTATGTATTACATATTCAAATGTTAAAGTATCAAATGTTTTTAACTTCTAACCGCAGGTGATTTTATGAATTGACAAACAGCACTACATTGATCATGCCAGTGTAAACTTAGATTGTGAGTGCTTGTGGGTGTTAAGTGGCTGATATCAATGCTGTTGGATTTTTTATTTTGCATCAATGAATTTCTGAAGAACGTGAGTAAATATTTGTTGAAACAATCGGTGACTGGATTAAAAACTATTCAGTTGACCTCCATTAACCCCGGTTTATACTGTTCATTTATAGCGTCACATGGTGGAATAGAGTTGAACTTCATGTTGCGACATCGATTGTTCACACATCAGGTTCATTTATCTCATCGCCCCTGCTCATTTGACTGCACTGGCCCCAGCTAATTCTGAAGTGCCCCTATTCGAGCAGTAGTCCTTTTTTTAATTTAGATAAACTAGTCACTAGTATATTCATATTTTGTTAAGAATGTTTGCTTCAAAGCTTTTTTGAATTTCTTAAACAAGGAACAATTTTCTAAATAAGATATGTGACCCCCCCCCCCCCCCCCCCCCCAATATTTAAACAAAATCCTCAATCCCTCATCAATTCCACTGCTCTTTAAACTGAAATCAGGTACAACCTCTGCTCAAGGTTCATTAACAATCTCTTTCAGAGGTAATCCCTCATTCAAACATGTGTGAACATATATTCACATTTTACGCATTTCACACTAAACCATTTAAATCTCTGAAATGTGTGTTTTGCAGGAAAGCACCGTTTGTGCACACCTTCAGGCTCGTACACTCCGTCGACGGCTGGTGTCCTCAGGTGAGCGAACTTCTGCATCCAGATCGCACATGTCACACACTTCACAGACATGTAAACCAGGAGGTTATATGTGATTTTGTGTGTTTGTGTTTGTCAGAGTCCAGGCATCAGACAGCAGAGCTTTGGGACACTGGAAACACTGATAGAGAACTACAGAGGAGGTTCAGCCTCTGGTGTCACAACAATCCCCCTGACACACCCACTGGACAGAACACAGCTACAGTACATCAGTACTGGACAAGGTATGACACACAAACACACACACACACACACACACACACATACACACACACACACACACACACACACACACACACACACACACACACACACACTTTCTTCAGTATGTTACAATATAAGTATTCAAAAAGTGTATAAAAACTCAAACAGATACAAACGCAGACACACGAGTGGTTGCTTCAGTGTTTTTGTGTATGTGATAAATCAAAGTTTCCTTTTGCAGCTGTGATGGAAAATTCGGCATTTGAGTAACGATTGACAGAAGAACGGACATATGTGTAGAGGATGGGATAAACAAATGTGTTTATCCAAAGGGTCAGCTGTGAGTTAATGTTAGGCTTACGTTTATAACTCCAGGGAGTTTGGTTTTATGGCCGGGGAGAGCCTGAAACTTGATGGTGTCTGGGACATCTTGGGGTTGGATTTCACCCCAGGGGTCACTCCAGGGGACGTTGTGCTTGATTTTGAAGAAATTCCCACGACACAGCAGTGAAATGTTTTTTGTCTCTCATGACTTCCTCAATCGGTTATCTTACAGTTCCAGCTGTTTCCTCTACAGAGTTTGTCTACATGGAAATGAGCAGCGGCAGTGGCAGGAACATTGGACCAATGCTGTAAATCAGTCGGACAAACTGAAGATGAGATATGCCTGCAGAATATTTTCTGTGATTCATTTTTTTATCTTTATTTGCGTCCCTTCAGCATCAGCTCATTGTAATTGTTCTCTGTTTCTTTGTTCACTTCAGTGATTCTGTTCATTGTTGCTGTAATACTTTATTCTCATTGATAATATACGTGTTTGTTGCTCTGTGGCTGAACCTGGTTACAGTTTGTTAGGCTCATACAAGTCCAGTTTATTACACTTTTGAACCATGGAGGTTATCCTATCTATACCTTGGTCTGTTAGTAGACCCTTTTATCTTTCTAATTATATATAGAGGAAGTCCCTGCCAAAAAAAAATCAAACTTTCGAACCACTTTTTAGACACACGTCTCTCTTAGTTAGACAGAGCAAATAACTTTTTGATATTAATATCAAGAAGTTTCTTCAGATCCTGTAGAAGGGTGTAGGTTGTCCTTGAGGTGGGTGAGAAGAACTTCAAAAGTCCTTAGATGAAAGCAGTCAACGTAGTGTGTAGCTATGTTAAGCTAAGCTAACTGTAGTTTAATGGAAAGGGGTTGTAACAGTGGTGTTCTCATCATCGTCTCGTCTAACGCACTGCCAGAAAGCAAATGTCAAAATTACAGTTTTGTAATTATGTTTTATTGTCAAATGTGTAAGTGTCAACGTTTGCTTTGCTGATATCATCCTGTAAACAATGAACTGCTATAATAGGGACTGCAGACTGGAACATTCTGTGCATATAATGGTTGAATAAATTAATAAATGAATGACTGGATTTTAAAAAGAGCTGATGATGCATTACCAAACTTTATTAAACACACACACAAAAAGGGGCACACTTTTTGTCAAAGCTCTAGATCAGGGGTGTCCAAACTACAGCCATCTGCGGCCTGCCATCCATTTTAAATTGGCCTGCCTCAAAATATTTAAAATAAAAATACAAAAATAAATATATATATATATATTTATTTTTGTATATATATATATATATATATATATATATAAAAATTATATATATATATATATAAATTTTTTTTTTTAAACTCACAATTTAGTAGCACATAAATGGCACTCACTTTGTAGTTTTGCTCTATTTTTGAAGAAATTGTATTTTCTTGATTCTTGTTGTTCGGGGTTTGTACCCTCGGGTACCCTTGAATGCATTGATTGTAAATCGCTTTGGATTAAAGCGTCAGCTAAATGAATTGTAATGTAATGGACTATGGCCCACCGTATTGTACTTCTCAGTTTAGACACTAGGTGGCGCCCAACTCACCCCTGACCTGCCAGCTGTCCCTCAGAACGCTGCCACGACCCCTGCCCTGAGCAATTCAATTGAGGCGCACTGTCAACGGTCTGCTCCAGGGCAGGGGGGCGTCGCGGCATGAGTGGCCCAGACCTTCGAATCTTTTCATATGTGGCCCTCTGGATAAAAAGTTTGGACACCCCTGCTCTAGATCCACATTTCAGGGCCAGTGAACTGCTGAAGTTTCAGGTAGAGAGGTGTGTGTATGTGTGTGTGTGTATGTGTGTGTGTGTGTGTGTGTGTCTGTGTGTGTGTGTGTGTACGTGTGTGTGTTTGTGTGTTGTGTGTGTGTGTCTGCTCTTGTACAGCTACCTGTATGAGGACCGGTTTGAGTCTACAACCTCAAGGTAAGGACATTTGGTGAAAGTGAGGACTTTTTGGCCAATCATCACTTTGTGACCCCCCCTTTAATGGACTTGGTTTAAGGGTTACAATTCGGTTGAGGTTAGGTTGAGGCTCAGGGTTAGGCATTTAGTTTGGATGGTTAGGGTGAGGGATAGGGAATGCATTATGCCAATGAATTTCCTCACTAAGATAGCTGTACAAATGTGTGTGTGTGTGTGTGTGTGTGTGTGTGTGTGTTTGTGTTTGTGTTTGTGTGTATGTGTGTGTGTGTGTCTGTGTTTGTGTGTGTGTGTGTGGGTGGGTGTGCACGTGTGTGTTTCTCAAAAGCCTATAAAAGAAGCTGCAAATGCGTTCTGAAGTTTATGAAATGAAAATGCATTGAGATTTATACATGTGTAGACAAATGCTATTGCGTGTGAAGATTTGACCATAACCACAAAGTTTTGTTTAAAAAAAAAGTTTAGGGTGTGACAAGCGAAGTGGTCAACAGGTATTGGACAATAGAAAGGTATAAACCTGTGCTAAGGCTATTGACCTTGAGTCAAATTTGAAAGTGTCCTCCCCATATTACTTTTAAAATGCCCTAAAGGGTTCTCCTCTTCTTCTGTCACCTTAGTGATCTCCTCTTCAGCCTTAGAAGGCTGCACAGGAGGGGAGAACTGGAAACACAGCAGAAGAAGCAAAACAGTGGCACCTTTCGTTCATGAATGTGGCTTTGTGAGTGACTGACATTAAAAGAGTATGTGTGTGTACAGTATGGGTGTGTACTTACATTAAAAGGGTAATTTTCTTCCAAGTAATATATGTACTTAGGCGCTGGGCGAGGAATTGGAGGAAACAGAAGTTTTGACACCCTAAAACACACAAACATAAACATATTGCAAGGTAGCTTTAGAGTGTTATGTTTTGCGGTGGCTTATCATAGAATAAAAACACTTGCCCCACCCGTACAGGCCTTCGACTTCTACTTCTTGCACTTTGTTTTCTCACCTAACTTCACTGTGTCTGCTGACATAATTGTCAGCTTTGACTATGGCCTCACGCAGTCCAGTTTCACACTCAAAATAGAGGACATACTTTCTGTATCAGGCTGTGAGGAGTCTGTGAGAAGCTGTATTTTTGTCTGAACCAGGGTGTTTGTGTGTTTGTGTACCTCTGAAACAGCAGCAAAGCCAGGAGGATCATGGGTATTCCAAATGAAATCGAGATGATCGACAGGGTGTTGAGTTTGTCTGGCTCTGCTGACGGGTCCACCGCTACAAACAGATGCACACATGAGTATTAGGATCCCTGTGTCGACTAATCAACAGATGAATAAAGATGTCAACAACAATAAGTCGACACTAGTTTTTAGTTAATATCTACTTGAGGTGATATCACTCACAGACAGTGGGACTCCATTCACTCCACTGAGATCCGATGCAAGAGTCCAGTTTCCTCCTCTTCATCCTCACTCTGTAGGTGAAGGTAGGATCCGCACTCACCTCTGTGTAAAACAGCTGGGATTTCAGCTTTTTAGGAGGCTCCTGTTAGGAAAATATTCTTCAGTTCAAGAAACCGACACAGATGAAAACATAACCTCCCTCAGCACAAACAAATAGAGAGTTAAGCGCATAACTGTACAAAGGCCCAACAGTCTCCTTATAAAACCACATTTTAAACACTATGTCCAGACTTTTGGGGGGATCTGCACCAAATTGCACACACTCATTAATAGCAGTCCCCTAAACATGCCTAATTCATTTTAATCCAGATCTATGGTTTTTATTATCTAAGAAATCTACGGAAATGCTGTAAACTTTCCTATCTCACGATGTTGTAGAAAGTGAAGGTTGTTGCATTATCCTGCTAACTTTAAAACAGACAAACAAACAAGATGGAAATATTCCTTAGCAGAAAGAAGGACACTCTGTGGACACATACCTCCACCAAAGCTAATTGGCCACTTAATCAGCATATTGAGACCAGATATATATATATATATATACCATGTACACACAAATAATCTTCGACCTGCTCACACTAAACAAAGGTAAAATATCCATTCACTGGTAAAGCTGAAATGATTATTTGTCATCGTTCTGTATCTGAAAAGATCACCCCCATGGTTTGGATTCACAAAATCCAAACCATTATCCATATCCACACCAAATTTCACCTGGTCATAGATATTAGCTTTAAGTACATGCTTGAGATCTCTGAAAATAAATAAATAACGCAGATGAAAACCTACCCTCCCTGGGCGAGGTAATAATTCAAATAGATGCTTAATGCACAAATTGTAATTGTTAGTCGCTTTGGATAAAAGCATCAGCTAAATGAAATGTAATGTGATGTAATGTAACCTCCACAGTCATCCTCACACACAGACAGACATGTACTGTACCTGGTTACCCAGGTCAACCCGGTATTCAAAGCACATGGGGTTTGATTCAGCCCACTTCACCAATAGGTCTCCATCTTTGAATGCTGCAGAGATGTTTGAGGGTGGGGACACGACCTCTGTGGCACAAAATCATTCATTGTAAAGTTCTGCTGTGGATTATCTTAACACAAACCTTCAGTTTACTAGAATGATGATTTTATCCCTCAACATTTATGTGAAATATTTTTCAGACGTTCATGCTCCCCAGAGGATAGATATTCATGACTGGTGGCCTGGTGATCTCCTGATATTTCCTCTAGCACCACAGTGAAGTGGACATTTGTAGTTATGAGTAAAATGCCTAAACAGAAGCTACTCTCTCTAATCTGTCTACGCCGTCTTATTTAAACACTGCTATGACTTTCTTACTTGTGCCACTTCCACAATTTAGAGGACGCATCTCGACTGAACACTCTTTGCATCCAAATATTCTGTCTACTAATCTGAATACTAATCTGATTGCTGCTAACTAATGTCTAACCTAAAAGACAGCACATTTGTTTAATACCACGTGACCTCCAGGGGGCACTTTTTGCATCGTTAAGATCATTTATTGATAATATTCTTCCCATTTGCACTGTTCACATATTATATTAAATATATTTTTGTCCACTGATGAGTCAAGTGAAATAAAAGTTAAGTGATACCTTGTGCATTGTTTATTAACTAAGGGTTAGGGTTATCAATTAACATTTTAAAATAATCAAGAACAAATCAACAGTTTACATAGTCTCACCCAGTGTGTCTTTGTCGTATGAGTAGGTGTAGACTCTATACTTGTCATAATGGGTCATGTTGAATTGAAGTATTACATGTAACTCCTCATGCTGCTCCAGATTTAAAGACCTTGATCCGACCCGTTCCACAGACGATTGGTTCAGAGTCCGAACTGTTGTGGTATCATGGCAGACACTGGATGAACACACAGGGAAACCTTCAACGCAACTGATATAGATGAGTTTGCCCCTGTGTTAAATGTATATATTTTTCATCTTTTAAACATGAACAGTTTTCCACATTAAACATGGCACATTTTATGGTTTGTGGAGCATGATTGTGTTTTTGGTTCATCTAGGATATAAAAACCATATGAGTACCTGATAGAGACAGAGAGCTGCATATCCTTCTCTAATGTGAGGAATGACCATGAGCAGTTGAGTAGATTTTTTGGGTAAAGGAGGCAGATGAAGGTTTCACGTACATCGGTCAGCTCTATAAAGTCCTCATGGAGTGCAGAATTCACGAAGTCAAGCACGTGGAGCTGAAATAGTTTTTCAAACAAACAACAACAAAAATCTTTATACCTGCAGAAAACTTTCTATCGTGTATGTGTGGTGTTTGATTTCGATCCTTACCTCCTCCATGACCTTGTCCCCCTGACAGACGTCCTGCTTGTTGCCCTCCATCGCTGTTGGGAGAACACATAGTTCATCTAGACTTAAAGCATGAGGGGAACAAGTAGTAATTCGGATTTAGCTATAGATTGCCATGTTCTAACTTGCAATCGGTAGCGTGCAGATAAAGTCCATCAAAAATAAAGGAGACTTAATGTGAGTTTCAAGTTTTTATTTCCTATCGTGTTTAATAGGTTTATTGTTTCTGAAAACTTTCATTTTTACCATGTTTTACTTTGGTTTAGTGCCTACTAAAATCATTCGGATTGTCTGGTTCTAAATTCCAATTCATAAGAGAGTAAGAATATGACTCTCTTCAAAAGACAACCATGTGTTTTCTTATTTTATCCCTCAACATTTACTGGTCACATTAGCAATGAAATATTTACAGACTTTCATGCTCCCCAGAGGATAGATATTCATGACTGGTGAGCTGGTAATCCCCTGATACTTCCTCTAGCACCACAGTGAAGTTGACATTTGTAATTATGAGTAAAATGCCTCAACAGCAGTTACTCGTTCTAATCTGTCTACGCTGTCTAGTTTAAACACTGCTATGACATCCTTACTTGTGCCACTTCCACATTTTAGAGGATGCATCTTGATGGAACACTCTTTGCATCCAACTTTTCTGATTACTGATCTGAATACTAATCTGATTGCTGTAAACCAATGTTTAAACTAAAAGACAGCACATTTGTTTTAATGCCACGTGATGTCCCGGGGGCATTTTTGCATATTGCGCATTTCAAATTGTTTATTTCCTCTAGTGTTTTGTAGCTCTTTTGTTTATGTAAAACATCTGCAAGGCTGAACTCCTCTCCCACACAGAAAACACTGTGCCTCAACCTCCAAAAACGCCTCCTCTGCCATCCAGCTCCAGCCTAGACTCACAAATGATGTGCTCACACTGTGCGGTGGGATTGTCTGACTTGACCTGACCGCTCAAACTATACATGGCCGCCTCCTCCTCCGCACCAGCTCCGTGTTTTTGTCAAAAAATAAGTTGAAGATTGTTGACTAACAGTGCTAGGTTTCTGGGTAATTCTGTTTTCATCGAAGTGGTAATTGAAAACTGTTTCCTTAAACACAAGAGACAGTGCAACCCCACCTTGATGAAAAATCTGACGTACAAAGCATGGTGGGTGCACTGGAGATAAGCTGGTTTTAATTGTCATAGCCGTGTATGATGATCCATCAGGATGTGAGTGTGAGTGCCTGTGTGTGGGATTGTTGTGGTGCGGACGCTGAAGTTGTATTAGCAGTTGACGTTGTGGTCTGCAGTGTCAAAAAGTCACCCACCACCTTGTGATGGCCACAAAACCAGGAAACTGGACCAGAGAACAAAGAGCAGCATCACAGCTGACCTACAGGGTTTACACACACATACACACACACACACACACATAGTGAGAGAGATGCATGAATTACTGTAAAAGCTGCAATGAGTCACAGAAAGAACAGACATACTCCTCCACACTGAATAATTTCCTCGCTTTTTAGACTTCCCCTTTCAAGAGCTCACACGTAGAGGTGGATTGACCCATCAAACACAATCTTCATATTATTCTCCTCTAAGTTACATCTGATTGTGAGTGTTAATAACGCACACATTACCAACACATACAGAAACTTTCACATTTCGCCTCATAAAATAAACAATAAATTTAGTTATCAGTGTTTTGTTTACACACTCAGCTTCACCACCCTCTCAAAAAAGGATAAATAAACATACTCGTGAACAATTGTCTCTCTCATGGGTAAGTTACACCTAATCCTATACAGTACATATTTCAATAGAATAACAGTACTATTGTAAATATGATTTAAAAGAGGCTGTTACCGTCTGTTGTTCTTCCACCCTGTCGCTTTCACCCACAACCAGAAGACAGTGACACATTTCTGGAGAAAGAAGAAGTAAGACGTCACATACTGTACAGCTCGTAACGAGACCGACCACCTCCCTCTCTCTCTCTGATTCTGTGCGTTTGCTGGATGTCGAGGTGCTCATGGGAAATAACCCTCCAGCAACGGAGTAAAACACAAGTTCACATCAGTTGAATAGTTAAACAAAAATGAGTTCCCTGACCGGGAATCGAACCCGGGCCGCGGCGGTGAGAGCGCCGAATCCTAACCACTAGACCACCAGGGACTGTTGCGCAGTTCAGTGAAATTGTTATACTTAATCTGCAACAGAAGAAAGTTGTATCCTTCTTTGGTTCACTCAGGAGTGACTGTAAGTGCACGGCTCATTGCTCCCCCTGGGGCATGTGGTAGGAAAACACAGAAGTAACATCCCCTTTAGCTTGCGCTCTGTCCTGTCTCCGTTGTTCCCCTTCCTCGACCGTTAGGTGGTAGTCACGTGCCGGAGAGACTCCACTTGACTGGAGGAAGTGTGTGTGGAGGGAAGACTTCGAACACTTCCTGATGGTAGGTTCACAAAGCCTTTGTCTGATCAGCCTGCGCTACGATTAGTCTACACTACAGTTCTTCATTTAAGATATTTTGGATGATCGTAGAAACAGGTTTAAGTCAGCTCGGGTTGAATTCTGACTTTATAACTGCGTGATGCACGAATGTTTTGATTGAAGAAAGTTAAAAAATGCGTACTTGCTATCAACCATTTACAAACATTAAAAACCAAATCATCTCTTCTTCATCATAAACTATTGATTTAAATCAAAGTTGGCAGAATAAGTTGTTGTGTGAAGTAGGCGGTAATTAACATGTGTCATATAGAGATACTACACTGGTACTACCATACAATGTACTGTATATGTTGCAGAACAGTATGTTCACAGTTGTACTCCATGAACGAAAAACCCATGTACTTCAGTATAGGGCAGGCTCCCCAAATTCGGGTTTAAGTTTAGTTAAGATAAGGGCAATGGGCAGGTCATGAATCTGTACTTTATCAGTCACTTTTCCAATACATTTTCAGACCTACTTCAATATGAACCAAAATAAAGATACTTTTGTGTAGCTGTTCTGCTGGATAATGTTGTCTTACTCTGTGTTGTTATCTCAGATTCAACATGTCAGCCAAAGACACTCTGCGGTGCAATAAAACAGCCGTTTTGATGGCTTTGTGTGCAGACTACAGGCTGTTCCTAAACAAAGTTCACGAGAAAAACCTGATCACCCAACGGGAGTACAACAACCTGAAAAGCATCAACAAGGAAGATGTGGAGGGACACGCCGTTGAGCTCATGGATAAGGTCATGAACAAAGGAGAGGACTCCTGCCAACATTTCATGGACCTCCTGCAAACCGACGAGGACATAATAAATACTTACCCTAAGCTGAAGTGCATGCAGCTGAATGACACCTGCCATCGGGTCACCTGCCAGCCTGTCCAAGAGTCAGCAGGTATGTTGACATGAGCCTATAGTGTGTTTCACATGAAGCTTACACCAAAACATGTTTCATGTTTGGAGATGTAATTCTGTTTCACTCTGGTTTCCTCAGATGGTACATCACCACAGAGCAAGAGGCTCAAGAGGGTGAGATCTCTACCTGATATTCAAATAGCACATGATATGCGACCATGCATGAGTAGTACTTTCGAAGTATACTTTTTCCTCAGATAATCCCAGGTCATATTTGGTTCTTAATATCTCCAGACAGATGCGTAGTGCTTTGTATTAACATATCAAATATGATGGCATTTTTCTTTTTTGCTCTCTTCATTGAAAAACGTGATGTTTCAGTTTTAAAAGCAGGACTTATTGATTTTGTAGTGGTCTCACTCAAACACAACTGCGCTCCAGCTTCCTCTGCTCTCCTGGGGCTCTCGCTGCTTCTGTGCACACATGGAACCCGCGGCTCTTGGATTTCTCAGATCAATACGTCTTGCTCTGAAACTGAAAGACTCCACTTTTGAATAAAGAAAGTAAAACTAGCCACAGAATATTTGCTTTGTAATATAGTAGTATAATACGACACAAAATGTAATCCAGTGAAAACTCAACTCTTAATTATAAGTATTGTTATGTCTGTGTTCCATTGTTTTCATTGTTTCAAGGAGGAGCGGTACCTGTTGAAGAGCAAGCCCGTTGGCCTCTGTGTCATCATAAACAATGAGAACTTCATGGATGGCACAAAGAGAAGAGGAACCAGTAAAGATGCTCGTATGTTTCATAACAGACGGCTGCACTGTTTCACACCATTCTCTCGTTTTTTAGTGTTTGAAGGTTAACTTAGTTTTTTTTTTGTATCCCTGTCCTGCAGAATGTTTGGCAGAGGTGTTCACCTGGCTAGGCTTCAGAGTGCTGATGTGTGAGGACCTGACCCAGGACCAGATGGAGCGAGCGCTGAGGCACTTTGCTGCTCTGAGCGACCCCTCCAGGCTGCAGGAGTTCAATGTTACGGAGTGGATTGGCAGCGGGTTCGCTGAACCTCAGCAGACTCCTCTGAAGCATGGAGATGCCTTCATCTGCTGCATTCTGAGCCACGGATCGAAGGGCGTTGTCTTGGGGACGGATAGGAAGCCCCTCTCCATTAAACAAATAACTCAAACTTTCAAGTCCAGCGACCAGTCGGCCCTCACAGGCAAACCCAAAGTGTTCCTGATCCAGGCCTGCCAGGGACCGCGCACACAGCCTGGAGTGTTGTTTGAAGACCTGGAGGCTGATGATTCACCCTCACGATTCATTCCTGAAGAGGCCGATGTTCTGGTTGCTTTCGCTACTGTTGAGGACCATGTATCATATAGACACAAAACCGACGGGAGCTGGTTCATCCAATCAGTGTGTCAGCAGCTAAAGGAGGGCTGCCTCAGGTAAATTCAGAACTCTAAATGAAATATGTTGTTTGACCATAACCCTTAATATGCACTGTGTGTACTGTGCACTATTTGATCATAATCTGTGCCATAGTGGTTATAGTAATGTTTTTGTACATCATATTTATTCAAGGCATGATGATATCTCCACCATCCTCCACCGTGTGAATGATGAAGTAAGCCAGAAAGAGGGCCCTGGACAATGTGGAGCAGCAAAGCAGATGCCTGAAGTCAGGTTCACCCTGAGGAAATCACTTGTGTTGTCACCACATGAAGCTTAATCTCCAGAAATCATGCAAACTGCTTACTTTATTTCTTAATTTATGATGTATTTTTAAGGGTTTTCTTAAATGTTTTCAATAATTTTAATCTTTCTGAATTATCTGTCGATCAAATGTATTGCCATTTATACTTTTCCAGACTTTTGTCATAGAATAAAGTTCACTGGTGGTGGTTTTATTAAGGCTTTATACTGTCTCTTTATTTTGCAGCCCCTTTTTCATAAGAGCAACAATAGATGAGTAATTAATGTATGAAACAAGACAATCTAAGCTTTAACTTATTTATATGGAGGGTGTAAACTACATTATAGAATATTAATCCATTTGGACATGGAGGAAACAATTCATAAGCGTCATCACTTTCTGTTTAAGTGATTATTATTCTTATTCCATATCATTTTGCAACATCTTAAGTCGTGTTGTTCTTGGTGACAACACAACTGGTGTTCAGCTTTTCTTTGACCTCATTGTATCTCTCCTGTAGTTTTCCCAAGTTTTTATTCAATTTAAATACTCGCACCACTCTTCGGTCCGTTTAAACTTTTCTTTCACCGTCTCCAGTTGTACACAGCACTCACAACCTCAGTTGTTTTATCTTGCACACTCTTACTTGGCGTTGTGCACGATACACATTTCTTTCATCTTCTGCAGTTCTTGTCTGCTCTTTTCCTTTACCCTCAGTCCTGCAAGGTACAGGGGACAAATGATCAACTGTTGGTCATTCATCTTGTGTGCCATTATGATCTAATCCTCGATTTACTGCACTGTTGAGTTTAGTTGTTCAGGTGATCACTCCGAATATGTTAAGCTGAATGAATAATAATGTAAGCGATTTACTATGTAACACTTCAAAGGATCATTAAGCAAACAATTCCCTGTTTTCAGTTTTCTTTAATGTTACAGTGTCAGTGGTCGTAGACTCCTTTGATTTCTTAGATTCGATCTGGAGAGAAACAAGACAGGGTTTTTGACCTGAACAGATTTCTTGGTCTGTATGTAGTGATAGCACCACCTACTGCCAAAAAGGAGGTAAGCATCGTTTTACAACTCGATTTACACCAAATGTCCACCGTGTTGTCTACACTTAATGGCGTGGACTAGTGGGCGTGGTCCAGCGCAGCGTCACCTACGCAGGAAGTGGAGTGTTTTTCCTTCCCGCGAAACACAAAACGCACGCAACATGGAGCCCACAGTGTTGCTCGCAGCTCTAGTTCAATTATTGTCTTTGTCACGACTAGCTTCGTTCCTGTGATGTCAATAGACTTCCACTCCCTGTCGATGGGAGACGAGTTTTGTGGCATGATGTGAGCAGGTATTACGGTAATTTATTCCAGATTCGACCGCGCAAATACGACCGTCCGTCTCTATGGTACTGCAGCGTCGTTGTCATGACTACTGGGACGCGCTCGCCTTCGATGTCGTGGCGGACGAGGCTGTTGAAACAAGTACCGACGATACAAACAACTAAAGATGATAAAAACAAGCTCAGTGTCTCAACGTTCCTTCTCTTAGAGCTGATCCACACACTGGGACTTGGTTGACGTCCTGGAGTATCTGCCTGAGGTAAAGGCACAGACGATGGAAGCCTCGCTGGAGGAGAAGACTCCTGCAGGAGCTTTAACTGTGAGGCAAGGAGCCCAGCTGAAAGCCTCTGCTGAAGCCATCGCGTTCATGTCCAGCATTGGTGAGAGAGTTTTCTGTTTATTGTCTGTGATGAGTCTGGAGCCTCAACATTAAAACAGAACCTGTCTATGTCTGAGAGCCAGCGCCACCTGGTTCTGACACATCAGCCACATAGAGTTTGTGCATTTCATGGGAGCAGAGATCAGAAATGAGATATGTCGTCTTTACCATTTCCTTAATAAAAGCTGCCCATTGTGGATTTATTCTCCGACCTAAAGATCCCTCTTTCCCCTGCAGAGCCGGTGGAGCTGCTGAGGTGTGTGTTTGCAGACTCTCTGGTGACTTTGTCAGAGGGCGGCAGACATGTAGGGAGCTTCAATGTGACTTTGGAGTTTGCCCGCAGGATCCAGCAGCCCTGCGTGATGCTGCATGCTCAGAGCCAGGGAGCCATCGACGGCTCCCCCTGCGGAACAACAGTGACAGGTGACGGGGGAGGCAGGGGCCACTCCAGATCTCCATTGTTTTGTCACATTATACACATGTATGGTGGCCCAGATAGCTCAACGCACTGAAATTAAAGAAAACACATGCAAATAGAAAAAAAACTAAGAAAACAACCTCATCAATTTGAAAACACGTTTGTGAAGTTGTTGAAGTCTGCTACTTCTCAGTGGTGGTGGAACTACAACCAGGTTCATCACTTGTTTGGGTCCCGTGGAAACATGTACGTTGCTTTCGCAAATTGCAGTGCGTCTCTGTATTTGCCTGTGTTGTGGCATTTTTCAGCGCATGTATCATCACATGGATGACGTTGTTTTCTTAATTTGGCCTTGTTTTTCTAATTTGTAGTGTTGAGGTCTCTCTGACAACTACACTGTTTATTGTAATGGGAGAACACTATTCTGATTTAAGCTTCTCTTCCTTGGCTTCCGGTAAATTTTAAGATTTTATTTCTGACTATTAAGGCCAGTTCTGGACATGCTCCTTAGTACATTTAAGATCTTTAATACTATATGTGGAGACGCTAGCCTGAGGTCCTCGCTGAAAGCCCTATTTTAACCATTTCACTTAGGACCAGAGGTGACTGGGCCTTTCTTATCAGGGCTCCCGCTCTTTGGAACAACCTCCCAGAGGAGATCAGTCCGGCAAACTCCTCATCCTCTTTTAAATCTCTCTTAAAGACACGTATTTAGAGGTGTGCTTTCTCAGGAATTTTCTAACCTTGCCAATTATTTGAATTATTTAACAATGTCTTATTTGGTCTTGTTTTTATTCTTTACTCATCTAAAGCATTTTTGTTTTTGCATTTCCACTGTAAATTTGTGCGATCTTCAAATTGCTTTTAACTGTTTCCTAGTGTTTGCCAACAATTTTTTTATTATAAAGAGCCTTGTAACTGTGTTTTGAAAGGGGCTACATAAATAACGTTTCATTATTGAACATTTTAAGCCTACCTGACTACAAACCTTGAGGTACTGGAGGAAGATTACCACGAGTTTGTCAAGGTAAGCATTGCATGATTTCACCTACACACCTTTATCAGCTGAAAACATTGTGCCCTTGTCAGTTAACATTGCCGTGCCACATCTCTCTGGTTTCATTTTGCAATTTTTGTCTTTAAATGCCCTTTTTCAGCTTGAAGGCCACACTTTGGAGAAGAGGTGTCACATGGTGCAGCATGACGGGCAGATGATGATTAATAAAGTTACCACCGTAGGAGAGGTGAGAGAGGAATGTCTAGAGTGAGCGTTAACAGCCTAAATCCAGACAAAAATAACAAATACATTCTATTAGCCCAAGACCTATAGTAAACATTAGTATTTTTGAATAGATGCTTTACTGTATTATGGCTTTGTCGTAAAACCTTGGACAACAAAGCGGCTTCCATTTTGCAAAACTTGGGTTGAGTGACGTTCAAAACCGCAATATCTCAGATATTGTTGTGATTTGACACTTGTTTCTCTCAATACTACTCTACCATCCATCCTTTTTGTGTGTGAACGTGCGTACAGGAGGTGACGAAGGAGAGTGTCTCTTACCCCAAATCTGTCATAAGAGGGCTGGTAACTGAGGGATCCACCCTGCTGCTGATGCGCCTTATCGCTCTGAGGAAGAAGGTGCCCCAGAACATGACCTTCATCTCCCTGAACCAGGAGTTACACATGTCCCAAATCACCCTTGTAAGTGTTAATAAGATTTCTTGTTCTGTCAATGACTCTTATGAAAAGTGAACTCTGATTAAACGTGTGCCTGTGTTTAGAGTGAGCTGGGTGTGAAGGAGCTGGACATCGGGGGTGAGACGGTGGAGGTGTATGGGTTGCAGAGGAGTATTCACTCTGTGGAGGAGAGCCTTGCCACCTGGCAGTGCTACTTCCTGGAGGACGGGTAGGTTCAATGACAGCCTCTTAAGGTTCTTAAACCTCGTAGGCACTACCCACCACAGTGCCCACTCATGTTCTCACTGCTCAACACCGTGGAGCAAGTCTACGACTGTTGATTTGACACTATTTCAATTATTTAAGTGTTTGCAAGTCAACCGCTGATTAGGCTTGCGTGATAAAATATTCAAACATTTTGTTACCTGATTTTTTTTAAATGACGATGTATTCATTTAAAAAAAAAAAAGAAACTGTTTATGCTACTTGATGAATACATTTTCTTCTGATCAGGCACTTGGCCAGTAGAGTGCACTTGGGATCACCAGTCACTGTAAGGCTTCTGCATCTGCCATCACAGCCAGAAAAAGGTAATTACTGATTCTGGGGAGAAGGATATGGACGGAAGATAACTTCTTTAAGATAATTCTCCTTTTATCTTATTGCTTATCCAGAGAAAGTGTCTGATTTCTCTGTCTGTTCTCTTCCTCACACTGACAATGAGAAACTGTTCCTCAGACCTCCATCCGAGACTGATCAAGTGTGTGGGGGTGGGGGTGGGTGTGTGTGTGTTTTTAAATTGTAGGTTTTGAGAAAATCCCCCTTGTTTGGGAAGAAGACATGGAGATGTGGTCTAAGTTCCTGGACAGAAAGGTGAGTGTGGATTTAAATGTACTTGACAGTAGCTGAATAATCAGGTCTCTCACACATCTCCTCCTATTCAATAAAACAGAATGTGAATGTGTGTGAATGTCTCCCTGTGGCAGGAGGAGCTGAAGGCGGACCATGGCTCGTACTTTAGAAAGCACCCAGAGATCCGTGCTATCATATCTGACTTCCTGCAGTTCTTGTTGCTGAGGAAACCAGATGACGTCTTCCGATTTGCCAAAGACTACTTCCTTCCATTCGCTTCAGAGCCACCTCCAGACTCAAACCTGAAAGCCTCATCATCCTGAAGGCTCACTCAAGGGACTTCACAAGATCAAAACTGTATTTTATAACTTGCTGTTAAATTATCACTTTCACTTTTGCTTTTCTTCAGAGTCATAGATGACTAGGTGGTTATAAAGGAAATATGGTTGAAATGAACATTACTTTTAATCATGAGACTTCATAGAAAGAGACAATTTAATTAAAATGTATTATGAATAAAGTGGGTTTGTTTCAAAGTGTTTGTGGTTTGTTTTTCTCATGGACTGAATTGCAGAGGGATAAAGTTGGACTTTAGTTGCCACATTGAAGAAATGCTTTATCATTATTGTAGCTGCATGAATATGAATAGGCAAATACTTGCTAGTTTGACCAAATTACATAGCAATATCATCCAGTCATAAAATACTCAAGATAATGATGCAGATTGATGCCCTCTGCCCATAATCCTGTCCAGACTGACGCACGCGTTCTGAGCTCAACATGCTATATCATCTAAATGCTTAAACTAGGTTACAGCAAGCTATATACACTGCTCAAAAAAATTAAAGGAACTATTTTTTTATCAGGATATGGCATGAATTCAATTGCACTTTTTTGATAATTATCTGGTCAGTTAAGTAGCAGAGGGGGTTGTTAATCAGTTTCAGATGCATTGGTGTTGATGGAATTAACAACAGGTGCACTAGAGGGGCAACAATGAGACGAACCCCATAACAGGAGTGGTTTTGCATGTGGAGGCCATTTCAAGTTTCTCCCTCTTGATAACTTCAACTGGTTTTCCATTAGTGTGGGCTTTACTTAGAGTCATAATCTCTACTGGGAGCATGAGGCGATTTCTTGACCCTTCAGAAGTTGCACAGATTGTCCAACTCCTCCAGGATGGCACATCCATGCGTGCCATTGCAAGGAGCTTTGATCTGACTCCCAGCATAATCTCCAGAACATGGAGGAGATTCCAGGAGACAGGTAGTTACTCTAGGAGAGCTGGACAGGGCCGTAGAAGGTCCTCAGCCCATCAGCAGGACCGATATCTGCTGCTTTGTGCAAGGAGGAACAGGTTGAGCACTGCCCGAGCCCTACAGAATGACCTCCAGCAGGCCACTGGTGTGAATGTCTCTGCCCAAACAGTTAGAAAAAGACTTCATGAGGGTGGCCTCAGGACGCGACGTCCTGTAGTGTGCCCTGTGCTCACTGCCCAGCACCGTGGAGCTCAATTGGCATTTGCTATAGAACACAAGAATTGGCATGTCCGCCACTGGTGCCCTGTGATTTTCACAGATGAGAGCAGGTTCACCCTGAGCACCTGTGATAGACGTGAAAGGGTCTGGAGAAGCCAAGGAGAATGCTATCAATCAATCAATCAATCAAATTTTATTTGTATAGCCCATATTCACAAATTACAATTCATCTCATAGGGCTTTAACAGGGTGTGACATCCTCTGTCCTTAACCCTCAGCAAGCGTAAGGAAAAACTACAAAAAACCCTTTTTAACAGGGTAAAAATATGTAGAAACCTCAGAGAGAGCCACATGTGAGGGATCCCTCTCCCAGGACGGACAGAAGTGCAATAGATGCCACGTGCAGGAGAACATCATCAATAATCAAAGTCTCTAGCAGCATTGATGAAGCACAGTCCATGCTCAGCAACCATCTAGACCACGATCCACCATCCAGACCAGACGCCACTTCAGTCCTCAGTCACCGTCCACCGCCGCCCACCAGGAGGACCCATCACAAGCCACCACTGCGGTCCTGGTCCACCGCCCGTGCCCAATGCCAACGCGACACAGGGTCCGCCACCAGCACCACGATCAGCCCACATGACTCAGAATCCGCCACACTGGATCCAACACCGCGACCCCCGGTGCGCGATCCACAAACCGTAATCCATGGTGCGGCCACAGAGGCCCTGGATCTGCGGGTGATAAAGCAAAGGGATTCCGGGGAAGGGTATGCTATTGTAACCTTGTAGACAATTGGGCCCTGTTTATTATAATTATTATTTATTATCATTTACTATCATTATTTTATTTCCATATAATATATACTTATTTCTCGATTTCCCCTTTCTGTACCATTCCCTGCATTCACATATCATTTACCTGTTGGTTAATTAAGCTGTCCATTAGTGATTGAGTATACTGGAGTCTAATTGGCTGTATCTAAGGATGCAGACCTACGATTGGGTAGAGGGAAGTAAGCCCCGCCTTTTCACGTAGCTGTCGTCGATCCGCAGCCACACACGAGCAGACGAGAGACAAGCAGAGAAAACTAGTAGAAGTCGTAAAACTAGTATAACTGTAGAAACTGTGTTTATAAAACTATATAAAGCAGTGGAAGTTGAAGGAAACGGAACCGAAGTGAGACCGGATTGATGAGTGTCGGGAGTTTTATTATTTTCGGCAGAGTCTTGGTGAGTTCACAGCGCTAATGCTAACGCTAATCGCTAACCATGCCATGTCTCAACACGAGGCACTGTAGGAAGCATGTGAACCTGACTGTTGTGTATTTTACTTTTGTGGTGTTTTTTATGTTTATCATTTGAGCATGTATGTTCTGTATGCACTTAATTTAATGTTCAGGTGTAGCCTGTAATATGTGTTTTATGTTAACAAATGGTTAAGAAGTGAAGTAATGAATAACTAAATATATAACTCATATTTAGTCAAACGATTACATTTAGAATACATTTAATATGGAAAAAAGCTGTACAGTTAAAGAAGATAATTAATTCATATTATTACTATGTTTTGATATCTATAATGGCCATGAGAGTAATAGCCTGTTCTCATATAGGCTAGGTTTTTTGGAATCCCTTGAAACCGTTGAGAGATTGGATCGAATTCCCCTTGACGAAGGGGTGGCGAGCTAGTGATGAAAACATCTCCTTATCCCAAGGAGTGGATCGGATGACCTCTATGAGAAGCATCACCTCCCATCAGGTCAACACGTTCTGAAGCGCACACGTGACCATTGACTAACTTTTTGACTTACGACCTGACATTTTGACTTGAAGGACATTGAACCAAAGAACACTTGCAAGGATTTTATTTTGTTTTTATTTTATTTTTCCTTATGGACATTCCGCAGCCATTTATTGGTGTTTAAAAGAAATTGTTTTGAATTGTTCTAATGTTACCGGATATTGATTATTATTGAAAATTGAATATTACTGATTGCACTTGAATCTATTTTATTATTTTTCTAAAAGTCAATACAATTCATCTAAACGTACTCAGTGGCTCCAGTTGATCATTGTGTGTGTCCTTCTATTCTTCCCTCCGTACGAACCTGGTAACTAGTCCACATCTGAATATATTCTATTGCCCATAGGGGTTACAAAACTTGGCGAGCTAGCCAGGAGGGATTTATTTGTGACAACTGCACATTTGCAACCTTGACAATTAAGGAGAACCACATTTGAACAACTGGAGCAACCTAAGGTTAATTTGCTATTCATTTAATTTGAGTTTCACTTTTATTGTGGTGCATTATTCTTACAAAATGGAAGTTGTGAAATCACAAAATGTTAAGGTTCTGAACGCTGTTTTAGTCAGTGGACTTACTCACATCGAGACAGACAATGAAGTTTTTGACTTCCTGAAACAGTTTGGTCCTGTAGCTAGGCTGATTGATGTGCCCTCAGTTGGTAGAGAAGTAACTGTTATCGTTGAGTTCCAACATGAGGCTACAGTCAAAGAGCTTGAGAAACTGTATTTACCTCTTGACCGACCTTGCATTGCACGCCCAGAAGTTGTGCACCGTGTTCAAAGCCTATCAAGTGTCTATAGTAGTGAAGTAAGTTCCTCGGTAACCGAAACCTACCTGTCCGAGTTGAGGGATTTAGCAAAAAGGAGTAGCAGGTCTTTTGAAGACATTTTGCGGGTGGAGTTGGGTAGGATCGGAGAGTCTGTGGGGAGGGAGGTCCCAGTAACTGTTGCTGAAACCCCTGTAGAACAAGAGCCATTTCCCCTTACAGATGATCCCCAAACCACACCACCTTTCTCCCCTGCTAGTGAACATGTACTCCCAGTAAGTGTCACCCCTCAGCTTAGTGAGACTGGCCCAGAAACCTTTCAAAATCAAGGTAAGACAATTCAAACCTCCCAGATCCCGTCCAACCTACTCAGCACGCCTGAGGTGCAACGTGTCATTGTAGAGCACATTGTAAAAAGCAGTGAGGTAGCATCTCATTCCAACTCTGCTTATAGACTGAAGTCCTTCTCTGGGAGAGTTCCGCGTCCTGCTTTCGAAATTGACTATGAGGCATGGCGCAACAGTGTGGAATTCTGCTTGAATGATCCCACAATTTCAGAAACCCAGACTGTAAGAAAAATAGTTGAAAGTCTTTCACCTCCAGCCTCAAACATCGTGAAATCACTTGGTCCAAAAGCAACTTCTAATGCTTATCTCACACTCCTTGATTCAGCCTATTCCACAGTGGAGGATGGTGATGAGCTCTTTGCTCGCTTCTTGAACACCAACCAGAATGTTGGTGAAAAAGCTTCTGACTACTTGCAGAGACTTCACACTGCTTTGAGCTTAGTTATCAAAAGGAAAGGAATTGCTTCGGGTGAGGCTAACAAGCACCTTCTCCGTCAATTCTGTCGTGGTTGCTGGGATAGCTCACTGATAACCAATCTCCAGCTTGAACAACGCAAAGGTGAGCCTCCATCTTTCGCTGAACTCCTGCTTCTAGTACGTACTGAAGAGGATAAGCAGTTAAATAAAGCAACAAGGATGAAACAACACCTTGGGATCACTAAGACAAAAGCTCTTTCCCATCTCCAGACCACCTGCATGCCCAGCATTGGCAGACTGGATCCTGTCTCAGAGGATATTTCCTCTGCTACTACTAACGACCTCAGAAAGCAGATTGCAGATCTTCAGGCTCAAGTAGCGCAACTCAAAGTTAACAGCACAGAGAAACATGCAAAAAAGGCATCAAAAGAAATCAACAAATGGCAAAAGACAAAGAGTGAACCAGAAACACAAGAACTCAAACAGATCACAGCAAGGTTGCCAAAACCTTGGTATTGTTTCAGATGCGGTGAAGATGCTCACATTGCCTCTGCTTGCAGTAATGACCCAAACCCAGCGTTAGTAGAGGCAAAGAAGAAAGCCCTAAGAGAGAAACAGTGTGTGTGGGAAAGCCACCAAAACACCCCTGATTTAAACTAATTGGAGCTTCTGTTGAAGGGCAAACGGGAGCTAAAAATGAGCATCGTCCTATCGTTACAGAGACTAAGAAAGCTGTGAGCCTAAAGGCTGGTGGTTGCCGCAACAACAAACTTCCGCACCGACTTGTGGGAAGAAAATGTACAGCCAGAGTAGCAGTTGATGGAGTGGACTGCTGTTGTTTACTCGACACTGGCTCACAAGTCACAACCATAGCCATGGCCTTCTACCAAGAACATTTATCTAAGCATCAAATCAAGCCGATAGCCGACCTTCTTGAGGTCGAAGGAGCCAATGGCCAGACAGTCCCATATCTCGGATATGTGGAAATCGAAATAAAGTTCCCAAAAGACTTCTTTGAAACTGAACCTGAAATATCCACCTTAGCTCTTATTGTGCCTGATATCCGTTCAAACAGTGACACCCCACTGCTGATTGGCACAAACACTCTTGACCCCTTGTATGAGCTGCTGTGCGAATCGCCCTTGCCAAATCATCGATTTTCTTCCTATGGCTATCAGCAGGTGCTAAAAACACTTGAGGTCAGGAAAAAACAAGCCGATAGTGGCAAGATAGGTTTGGTGACCCTCAAGGGTCGGACCCAGGAAGTTCTTCCTGCAAACCAGAAACTGCTGCTTGAGGGATTTGTGGGTGCTAATCAGGCAAAGTCTGAGCTGTGGGCACTACTCGAACAACCAACTACCTCATCTCTGCCAGGTGGTGTCTTTGTCGATTGTTGCCTGATCACCCTGCCAATGCATGGTCCTTACAAAGTGCCAGTGCTACTCAGAAACGAGACTGATCATGACATCATCTTGCCTACCAACTGTGTTATTGCTGAGTTAATTGCTCCTGGTAGTGTCCTTCCAAATCCTGTACCAGATCAAAATAACCAAAAAGTCTCTGCTACATGTCCCCACCAGCAGCAGACTACAGACACAAAACCTACTTTGAGTTTTGACTTTGGTACTTCACCTCTTCCTGAAGAGTGGAAGCAGAGAATCACTCAAAAGTTGAATACTTTTTCTGATGTATTTTCTCACCATGACCTCGATTTTGGTCATGCAACTAAGACCCAACATCACATTAAGCTTAAAGACGAGACCCCATTCAAACAGAGATCCCGACCGATTCATCCTCATGATTACGAAGCAGTCAAAAAGCATCTGCAAGCTCTTTTAGATGCTGGCGTCATCAAAGAGTCAGAGTCTCCATTCTCGTCGCCCATTGTAGTAGTTCGAAAAAAGAATGGTGACGTGAGGTTATGCGTGGATTATAGGAAACTAAATCTGCAAACCATCCGTGATGCATATGCACTGCCAAATCTTGAGGAGTCCTTTTCAGCTCTTGTTGGATCACAATGGTTTTCTGTTATGGACCTCAAATCTGGGTATTACCAGTTAGAAATGAACGAAGCAGACAAGCCAAAGACAGCTTTTGTGTGCCCCTTCGGGTTCTATGAATTTAACCGTATGCCCCAAGGAATCACAAACGCTCCAAGCACTTTTCAAAGGCTCATGGAGAAGTGCATGAAAGACCTCAATCTGAAAGAAGTTCTTGTCTTCCTTGACGATTTGATCGTGTTTTCCAGTACACTTGAGGAGCATGAGACCAGACTCATTCATGTCCTTGAACGTCTGAAAGAATACGGACTCAAGCTTTCACCTGAAAAGTGTAAGTTCTTTCAGACCTCCGTTCGCTATCTAGGACACATAGTGTCCAGAGATGGAGTGAAAACTGATCCCGATAAGACAGAGGCTTTAAAAACCTGGCCAAGACCACAAACCTTGAAAGAACTCCAGTCATTCCTGGGATTTACCGGTTACTACCGGAGGTTCGTGAAGGACTATTCAAAGATAGTTAAACCACTTACCTCTCTCACCGCAGGCTACCCACCTCTTCGGAAAGGCTGTAAATCCAGTCCGGGTGACAGTAAATACCTAAATCCCAAGGAACCGCTTGGAGAACGTTGGCGTGATGCATGTCAGCAAGCCTTTGAAAGAATCATCGAAAAACTTACTTCTTCACCTGTGCTAGGCTATGCTGATCCAAAACTTCAGTATTTCCTTCATACAGATGCAAGCACCATCGGTCTTGGAGCTGCTCTGTACCAAGAACAGAACGGAGTGACACGTGTAATTGCCTACGCAAGCCGAGGTTTATCACGCAGTGAGTCCAGATACCCTGCTCACAAATTAGAATTTTTGGCCCTTAAATGGGCCATAACAGACAAATTTCATGACTATTTGTATGGTAACAAATTCACTGTTATCACAGATAACAATCCTTTAACCTACCTTCTCACCACGGCAAAGCTTGATGCCGCTAGCTACCGCTGGCTGGCAGCATTGTCCACATTCAATTTCGACATCAAATATAGACCCGGAAAACACAATCTTGATGCAGATGGTCTGTCCCGAAGGCAACATGGTGTGGTGGAAGATGACATGAGTTTTGAGGAGGAGGGTCGTATCCAAGAGTTCAGATCCCGTCTCATGTCATCTTTCAAGGATGTAGGGCCACAAATCCTCCTTGCAGATACAGTTGCCGCAACCTGCCAGAAACATACAGTCCTTATGCAGAATGACTTGTCTTCCTTTGGGCTGGTACAATCTCTTGCCATGTCCCCTGCTGCTATCCCTGTCATGTTTGAACAGGAGGATCTTAAGAATGGTCTTCTGACTATACCAAAGTACAGTCAACCTGATCTGATGCAGATGCAGAGAAATGATCCTGTCATTGGAAAAGTCATTCGCTTGTTGGAAGCAGGGACCAACTTACCTGCCAACTACAAAGCTGACTCCCACGATCTTCACTTGATCTTGAATGAATGGAAGCGCCTTGAGCTACAAGACGATCTTCTTTACCGAAAGCGCCTGTCTGGAACAGAGATTCTGATGCAGTTCGTTCTCCCTGAGGCCCTCAGATTCACTGTGTTGCAAAACCTTCATGATCATATGGGCCATCTAGGAATCGAGCGAACAGTTGAACTTACAAGATCTCGCTTCTATTGGCCCAAAATGGCCTCAGAGATTGAGAAGAAAGTGAAAACTTGTGAGAGGTGTGTCCGCAGAAAAGCCTCTCCTGACAAGGCAGCCCCACTTGTAAACATTAATACCACCAGGCCGTTGGAGCTAGTCTGTATGGACTTCCTCTCAATAGAGCCTGATAGCAAGAACACAAAAGACATCTTAGTGATCACAGATCACTTCACAAAGTACGCCGTGGCCATCCCTACAAGAGATCAAAAGGCCAGTACTGTTGCAAAGAGTCTGTGGGAACACTTCCTAGTCCATTATGGTTTTCCAGAGCGACTCCACAGTGACCAGGGAAGAGATTTCGAATCTCATACCATCCGAGAACTGTGCTCCCTGCTAGGTATACGCAAAGTAAGAAGAACCAGCGTATCACCCCAGAGGTAATCCTGTGGAGCGCTACAACCGGACTTTACTGAGTATGTTAGGTACATTGAAGGACACAGAGAAAACCCACTGGCGTGACTTCGTTAAGCCGCTTACTCATGCCTACAACTGTACCAGAAATGATGTCACAGGCTTCTCCCCATATGAACTTATGTTTGGGAGGCAACCCCGTCTACCCATTGATATTGCCTTCGGACTACCACTCACCAACAAACAGCCCCTCTCACATTCACAGTATGTGAAAAAATTGAAAAGCCATCTTGAGGAGAGCTACCAAGTAGCCATCAATAACTCTCGCAAAGTGGCTGACAAAAACAAGAAGAGGTTTGACAAAGTCATTCGTGAGTCTACCTTGGATGTTGGAGACAGAGTCTTAGTCCGAAATCTTCGTCTCAGAAGTAAACACAAACTGGCAGACAGGTGGGAATCGACTACATATATAGTCACCAAACGAATGGGCGAAATGCCTGTATACACAGTGAGACCAGAAAAAGAGTTTGGGCCTCTGAGAACACTCCATAGGGATCTCTTACTCCCTTGTGGTTTTCTCTCACAGACAGAAGAGGAACCTGAGCGCATTAGTAAACCTCAAAAACCCCGAACCCGACAAAGCCCAGATCAACCAGAGGATAACAGCTGGAATCAAGAGGATGACGAAGATACCTGTTATCACTTTGAACCATTACAAGAAATAAAAGAGACACGTTTCATCGAAATCATTGACAACCCAATAAAAAACACAGACATTCACAGAGAGGAATATGACAAATCTGAAGGAGAGCCATGTGCAAATTCACCTGGTTCAGAACCACAGGAAGATCAGGAGATCCTCTCTTGTGATAATGACTCACCTGATGAACCGGCTAAAGTTCCTCACTCACCTGAAACTTTTTCCATGCAAAAATCTGTGAATAAGGAGTCTAGCCATGTATCAAATCAACCTGAAAAAGAAACAGAGCCATACTTACCTGAAATGGTACAAGGAAACACACCAAATGGAGAGTCTGAACCTGAGGCTAAGGATAGTGAAACGAACATGCATCCATCCATGCAGGAGTACTCCTTAGCAGATACACCAGACCTACAGACCAAAACGAGCCTTGTACATACAGAAAACCAGAATGATGCAGAAACAGAAATGTTAAATCAGATCAATGAGCACTCAGACACTGAACCTCAATCCATCAGAAGATCTGAGAGAATTAGACAACCACCCCGTAGACTTGACTATCCCGAGCTAGGAAATCCCTTAGTCACAGTGGTTAAGTCATTGTTCCAGGGTTTAAGTAAAGCTTTTATTGATTCCCTGAATGTTGATCAAGATTATTGGTCACAGAGTCAAGCCTTTGAAGTAACAACCCCTATTTTAGAGTAACATGCAACGGGACGTGCATGATATTTAAGAGGGGAGGATGTAACCTTGTAGACAATTGGGCCCTGTTTATTATAATTATTATTTATTATCATTTACTATCATTATTTTATTTCCATATAATATATACTTATTTCTCGATTTCCCCTTTCTGTACCATTCCCTGCATTCACATATCATTTACCTGTTGGTTAATTAAGCTGTCCATTAGTGATTGAGTATACTGGAGTCTAATTGGCTGTATCTAAGGATGCAGACCTACGATTGGGTAGAGGGAAGTAAGCCCCGCCTTTTCACGTAGCTGTCGTCGATCCGCAGCCACACACGAGCAGACGAGAGACAAGCAGAGAAAACTAGTAGAAGTCGTAAAACTAGTATAACTGTAGAAACTGTGTTTATAAAACTATATAAAGCAGTGGAAGTTGAAGGAAACGGAACCGAAGTGAGACCGGATTGATGAGTGTCGGGAGTTTTATTATTTTCGGCAGAGTCTTGGTGAGTTCACAGCGCTAATGCTAACGCTAATCGCTAACCATGCCATGTCTCAACACGAGGCACTGTAGGAAGCATGTGAACCTGACTGTTGTGTATTTTACTTTTGTGGTGTTTTTTATGTTTATCATTTGAGCATGTATGTTCTGTATGCACTTAATTTAATGTTCAGGTGTAGCCTGTAATATGTGTTTTATGTTAACAAATGGTTAAGAAGTGAAGTAATGAATAACTAAATATATAACTCATATTTAGTCAAACGATTACATTTAGAATACATTTAATATGGAAAAAAGCTGTACAGTTAAAGAAGATAATTAATTCATATTATTACTATGTTTTGATATCTATAATGGCCATGAGAGTAATAGCCTGTTCTCATATAGGCTAGGTTTTTTGGAATCCCTTGAAACCGTTGAGAGATTGGATCGAATTCCCCTTGACGAAGGGGTGGCGAGCTAGTGATGAAAACATCTCCTTATCCCAAGGAGTGGATCGGATGACCTCTATGAGAAGCATCACCTCCCATCAGGTCAACACGTTCTGAAGCGCACACGTGACCATTGACTAACTTTTTGACTTACGACCTGACATTTTGACTTGAAGGACATTGAACCAAAGAACACTTGCAAGGATTTTATTTTGTTTTTATTTTATTTTTCCTTATGGACATTCCGCAGCCATTTATTGGTGTTTAAAAGAAATTGTTTTGAATTGTTCTAATGTTACCGGATATTGATTATTATTGAAAATTGAATATTACTGATTGCACTTGAATCTATTTTATTATTTTTCTAAAAGTCAATACAATTCATCTAAACGTACTCAGTGGCTCCAGTTGATCATTGTGTGTGTCCTTCTATTCTTCCCTCCGTACGAACCTGGTAACTAGTCCACATCTGAATATATTCTATTGCCCATAGGGGTTACACTATGCTGCCTGCAATATCGTTCAGCATGACCGGTTTGGTGGTGGGTCAGTGATGGTCTGGGGAGGCATATCCATGGAGGGACGCACAGAACTCTACAGGCTAGAGAACGGCAGTCTTACTGCCATTAGGTATCGGGATGAAATCCTTGAACCCATGGTCTGACCCTAAGCTGGTGCAGTAGGTGCTGGGTTCCTCCTGATGCACGATAATGCCCGGCCTCATGTGGCAAGGGTATGCAGGATGTACCTGGAGGATTAAGAAATTGATGCAATTGAATGGCCCTCACGATCACCTGACCTAAACCTGATAGAACACCTCTGGGACATTATGTTTCGGTCCATCAGACGCCGCCAGGTTGCTCCTCAGACTTTACAGGAGCTCACTGATGCCCTTAGACAGATCTGGGAGGACATCCCACAAAACACCATCCGTTGTCTCATTAGGAGCATGCCTCGACGTTGTCAAGCATGCATACAAGCACGTGGGGGCCACACAAGATATTGAGAAGCATTTTGAGTTGCAGAAATTTAATTTTGGCAAAATGGACAGGCCTGCCACATCACTTTTTCACTATGATTTTCGGGGTGTCTATAAAATTGAGCCCTCTGTAGGCTGAAAACTTTTATTTCCATCAAAGATGTGGCATCCTTTTGTTCCTAAGACATTAAACTTTCCATATCAGTATAAATATCCAACAAACTTTTTTTCACAATGAGATCTGATGTGTTTTCAAAGTGTTCCTTTAATTTTTTTGAGCAGTGTATATACTATATATAGCCTTATGTGTTAACTTACACTGGCAACTGGGGAGGGTTACCTTTTTTTCAGGTTAGAGCAAAGGCCCCTTAAGGTGTCTGTTCAAATCAAATGCAAAGTTACATTGCTTTTAAAACTAGGTCAAAGTTAGTAACCTTACAAATGTGAATGTTTTTACATAAGACAGTTGTGCTATAACCTTCACTACATGTGTCAAACTGGAGTTTTAGGCCAGTCATTTCCACTTTGCTAATCCCAGCTGTGACTGGGAGATTAACGCTTGTTGGTACACTTTTGAGTGTTGTATTTGACTTGCCTCTGAATATTCATTTTCCGTGAAATAGGCATTTATTTTGAAGGAAAGAGGAAACGCTTACTTGTCGAACTGGGTAAAAAAAACACACTGACAGTAAAAGAAGAATTCTACTTCCGCTGAAAGTGAAACACCTGAAACGTCTAGAAAGACGCACCAGGAAACTTCAAGTAAAACTTTAGGGAAAAGTTGACTACTGCCGAACTGTTGAAGACGAAGTGTTTCGAAGGTGAAGTGACGGAGGGAGACTAGGCCTCAGCGAAGACGTGTCAACTTCGTAAGTCACCGAACTGTTTGTTGACTTTGCCTGTAGTTTGAGAAGTAAATCAAAAGTTACACTGTTGCCTGTGCAGCGCGTAGAAAGCTCAACCGGTTTAACGCAACAACATCTTCACTGTTCATCCGCCCAGGGTTTTGAGTCAGACAAACTATACAATTTTAGACTTTTAAAACGTTTCCGTGTTGTGAGATCGGACGTCACACCCATGTGCCATGTTGATTCTGCTTCACGTGACGTCACTGGTGATAACAAGAAGACCACCATGAGCCTGAAGAGTTGTTCTATAAAACTAGTTAAGGTTAGTTTCGTAATATTCATAAGAATATAAAGAAAAGCTTTTGAGATCAATATGTGGGAACAAAAATGGGAAAATGGAGTATTAGAATAATAATAACTTAATTTATAATAATATGATTAATTAAGAAGCTTTCATCACAAAGTACAATGTGCTTCACTTTAAGAAATAAATGTTGGGAATACAGACGGATGTGCATAAATAATAATGGCATGATTAAAATAATACCTGATACTTATAAGATGCAAATGTTCCCTACTCGGGTATTCAACTAAAATAGAGGTCCAGTGAGAGAGAATTTCCTCAAGCAAAGGTCTGAAACATCATAATGTCTAACATGCGTTATGATTCAGTGCCATATATTTTGAAGTAGCCTGGTAGTTGAATCAATGTCTGTATGAAGTCAAAAAGTATGAATAAAATACAAACCAATAGTATTTCAACAGTCTTTATTAATAATTTTCACATTGAACTGGAGGGAACTCTAATAATAAAGTGTATGTTCTTTTTCGTTTCAAGTACAATATTTGTGCCCTCTGCAGTATCATATAAACTAAAATGCTCAGTCAACAATTGTGTCATGCTATGACAACATCCAACAGTTTTTTGGTAGAGGTTCTATTAAGTGTTACTTGAATGTTATTGTGATATCCGTTGGTATGTTTTCTTTATTAAAGGGATTCTATGCAACTCTGTAAACCTTAAAATAGAAGCTTCTAAATTAGTTTGATGTTGCACTGACTTGGATTAGGGAGAATGGAGCATTTTTCCTTCCCCCTCCTCACCCTGGACACCTGTTGCTGCATCATTTAGTTTTGGTGAGCAGATACGATCGCCTGTAAGAATTGTGTTATTGACTGATTGTCACATCTTAAAGGTCTTTATCTTTTTCACCTCCCAATAGCAAACGTTCAATAAAATAAACAGAAAAAAAGCAGTGGCCTGTGGCATCATAGGAATGTAATAAACACGACCAAGAATGAAATGGTCGGTCAACGTACCTGTCTGTCATTAAACCAACCTGTCAGCCAACCAACCAACCTCTTGCTTATTTTCTTCTGTCTTCCCGACAGCACTGACCTTTGAGCAGAGCACCCGGCCTGTGTGGGTAGGAGTGGGCCTGTGATGGATAGGCTGAAGCTGTTACGCATAGACGAGGAGCTGGACTCCTCTGAGGTGGCAGCACTCTGCTTCCTGTGTCTGGATGTTGTCAACAAGAAACGCCTGGAGGGGGTGAGCACCACACGACTCATACTGTTGCCTATGCACTTGTCTGAAGGACAGGGTAGGGAATCTATATCAGAACCAGTTTTTTGTTGTTATCCTCTTTACATCCTGAGAGTTATGATTAAATAAAAAGCTCTAACAACACAATGAAAAAGAAAAAGTCATATGTGGAAGCCGAAGGCCAGGATCCTTTTTGTCTTGGATGACGTGATTGGATGGCCGACCTACCTAGAAATCAGGCAATATGAGCCTTTCACAGATGAATAACTGTCAGTGTTCATGTTTGCCACTCTGCGATAGTTTTTACTATTATTGTATATAATAAACAGTGCAGAATAGATGTACATACATGTTTATACTGGAAAATCTAAAATTATGTTTTGTTTCCTAATTGAAGTTGTACATATTTTGGTTTTCTTTTATTTAATGTATTTATTATTTGTGTTTTTATTTATAAAAATAGCCTGTGGTAATGCTCCGGAGACTACTTTATTATTATTCCTTGTCATGAGTTAGCCGCCCAGTTCTTTTATTGTTTGTGTGCTGGGGAGTGAACTTTGTGTAACATGTGTGCAGTTTAAATACAAGTTTTATGGATTTACTGAGCTGCTGTTGTTTTTTCATACATTGCATCTCAGCTATTGTAGAGGTTAGTTAGTTAATGTTCACAATAACAGCTCTGTAATTCAGCTCGATCTGAAGCATTGCAACAACAAAAATAATTTTGTGCTTTTACTTTCAAGTCAAGTTGCCAAACAGGAAGTGATTCTATAAACGTTGGTGGAGACCTCCACTTCAACCGACTGCTACAGGGCTTTTTCTAAAAAGTCAGATTGTTACCATAGAGATATTTTACTTACATCCTCCAAAATATTGTTTTATTTCACCCATTTTCTTTTAACATCTATCTGTATTAATAATCATAAATCCTCATTAAGAATTTTTTTTGGTGACTCTTTTAGCAGACAGACTTTCTCTCATTTCTTAACATTCACAGGTTTGAACCCTGTCCCACTTCAATGTGGATCCTCTGCAAATGTTGCTAACTGTTGGTTTGATCTCTTACAGATCAGAGATGCAAGACAGCTGTTCTCGAGACTAGAAGAAAAGGGTGTGCTGGAAAACAGTTTTTTCCTTTCTCAGCTGCTCCAAACTATCCGTCGAACAGATCTCCTCAGCTACCTGGAGACAGACAGCAGGCCACCAGAGGAAACAGATGCAAGTCCCACCCTGTCGGCTTACAGGTAAAAGCAGTACGAATTTTACAACCACTGGAAGAGAAGACGATATGGCTCCATTTCACTTCAGTCGGTATTACTCCCAAGATCTTGAGTGTTTTGTTGTCTGTCTCTTCCCTTTTTTCCTTCATCTTTTCTTTCTGTCAGGGTGATGCTGTACAACATATACAACGACATGACTCAGAAGAATCTTGAGAAGATGAAGTTTCTGTTGAGCACCAAGTTAAACAGAAGACAAACAGAGGCCAGCGATGTGAGAACACACCCACCACCACTGCTGCACCCACTGTTATTTAAGAAGTGATGACATGCTGATTTCACTTTGTGCTTTGGAATGAAAAATCCTCAAAACAAGATTAGGAACTAAACTTGTAATCAAATTCTCTTGACGGTAATGTGCCTGTCGTCATGATTGCACCACATGAACGTACATAATGTATGACGTCATTATTCCAAAGTGCATTGCAAACTGCAATTTAAGTGAAATCTCATTTCGTCCTTTTTGTTTTTATCAGTCAACAACATGTTGCCCGTGTAAACTTTTTTAACTCAGCTCAGTAAGGTTAAAACTAAAAGGTTTTTGCTAATGTTGTGCATTTTATACAGTTTTGAAATTTTTATCACAGTAAATACTTAAAAGTATCTTTGCATACAACATATTTAGTCATGAGCTGCAGATGGTAGTTTCCAATAGGCCAAAGAGAATTATTATATTTATATGTTGTATGGAGCCATCGTATGTCTTAACATATAGTGTAAAAGTATCAGATCAAATTCTAATTACATGTTATTTTATGGATGTTAATCTAATATGAACATCATTTGATTTGCTAGGATTATTTGACAGCTGTACATATTTTATACCGTTGTGACCAGCAGCCATTTTGCCTCAATTTCTTTACCACGTTGTTTCTCCTGTGATTATTTTCCCCAAAAAGATTACGATTGTTCTTATGCTGACATCTTTACCTCCTCTACCAGCTTCTATCACTGCACCAGCCTCTATAAACACAGATACAACAATTTTCTTTTCCTAATTCGCAGACAGCCCTGGATTTATTCATTCAAATGGAAAATACCGGTATACTGTCAAATACAAATCTCCACGAGTTGCTTGCAGCATTGGAGGAGACGGATAAAGAACTGGCCTCGACTGTACAGAAATACATAGACCGTATGAGACCCACACAAACACACACACAGACACACACACAAGCACATGTGCATTTTAATGGTCATGTTTTAATTCATTATTTTTCTAGAAATAAACCAACAGGATCAGACGAGAGTACAGCCTCATGCCAGTATGGATTACCAGGTGTGTGTGTTTGTAATGTGGGGTTTATTTAACAGTCAATCCTCCAGTGAGACAGTTTACTGAACGCATTCACTCTTTTCATCCACAGCCGGTCAACAACAGGTCTTTGCAAACTCAACTGTCCATATCTGAGTCTCAGCCCAGTTGTAAGAATGAATTACTCTTCCCAATTGTTCATGTACAGCCACTGAACAATGACCTCTAAATGATCCAGCTTCAGAACTAATCACCACCTGTATCATTTTTATCAGACACACTCGAGAGGTGTCATTTTCAACTGTTTTTATTCTTCAGACGACGGAGGCAGCATTCGGTCTGATGCAGAACCAAATGAAGAGCCCTCCTCTCCTTCGGACGAGGTAACCATTCACAAGAGCACAAATCCCTCTCATCCATTCAGTCCTCTTATTTAGTGAAACATTAGCGATTATGATTTGTCTGTGTGGTCGTGCTTGATCCCTGTAGGCTGAGTACTACCCTCTGACACATACCCCTCGTGGTTTGTGTGTGGTCATCAACAATGAGAACTTTGCGGGATCACAGCTGAATGATAGACGTGGAACTCAGGAGGATGAAAGTACGTATTTTTGCATTTGAACAGGAATTATGTATGTACTGTTATTTAGTGCTTGATAACTTATAATTATCACGTGTGATACAATGAAAACACAAACCTGCTGGTATTCTTCAGTTTGTCTCATTTCTTTGTGATTCAGAGGCTCTGTGTTCCGTGTTCAACCTCCTTGGCTTCACGTTGGTGAATCTGAATGACTTGACTGCCAGCGCCATGCGAGAGGAGCTGAATGAGCTGGGCAAAAAGAACTTTATTGATCATGATGCCTTGGTGAGTAATAGAATACAACAAGAATCAAGAAAGAACAATTTTCTTCAAGAAAGCCTACTGTTAATACTTAATTATTCAGACTGTAAATGGTCTGGCACTTAACCTCCTGTGTCACTGCAACTATAAAATCTTAACTAGTGAACTAAAAAATGGCTTCATATCTTTAAACAGACAGACAAACTGTTTTCTCCTTTTGTCTAAATCTCATGCTACTGTTGCAACTGCGAAATGTCTGCTCGGTAGCACAGGGGTGAGAGCATTAATAAAAGTAGAATATGAAATCAAAAACTCCTGCTCCCACCCTGAAATCTTGAATACAGCATGTTTCTGTATTTATTGTAATTCCTTGCTTATAAAATGATCTCGTATTTGAACACTAGCTAAGTTTTCCTATGCTTTATCCTGAAATATCTCTAAAATCAAAGGTTCAATAGACGTACTGAAAACTTTAAAGACATGTTTACTTGTGATCTCAGGTAGTTTGTGTGCTCTCCCACGGAGAAATGGGAAGTGTCTATGGGATTGATGGGCAGGAGGTGTCACTGCGAGAACTGACAGATCCCTTCACGAGCAGGAGAGCCCATACCCTGGCAGGGAAGCCCAAACTGTTCTTTGTACAGGCGTGCCAGGGAGGTAGCTATCAGGGAGGATCTCTGCCGTGTCCCCCGACACCGAGACAGGAAGAGGAGGTCAAACAGAGTCGCCTGGAGGAAGACGCAGGCCCCATCCGTGGCGAGACGGTGCCTTGGGGCGCTGACTTCCTGCTAGGCATGGCCACCGTGCCTGAGTGCAAATCGTTTCGAAACACTATCACAGGCTCCATCTACATCCAGGAGCTGTGCAGGCAGCTGACCCTATCAGCAAGGTGAGAGAGTCCTCCACACAAAGTAAAGGATGAAGGGTTTTGGTTCAGCTTTGACTTCCATACTAATACATGTTTATTTTGAAACAGTATGTATATATGTAACATATGGACATTTTTAGCTCTGTATCAGTTTTAATGCCATCCATATTAAAACACATGAAAATGCATTTCATGAGAGTAATCATGTGCAATGGGCATGTGCATACCATAGTTAAAAGGAGGCAGATTGTCCTCTCTGCAGTCGGAAAATATTACAAACCAGAAAAGACAGTGATATAAAGTAGGAGCAGAAAATGTTACCGGCAACAAGCTTCAGGACTCCTAACAGCCAATCAGGAAGCGAATGCAGAAGCTGTCCCATCAATTCCTAATGTCTCTTTTTGTGTTTTCCCAGACTGCAATGCAGCCAGGGCAGCAGTGTTACCAAACTTCTCAGTTTTAAGTGCTGGAAAACACCAGAGTAGTGTGGACGGCAGGCGTAAAACATAGCATCAGTGATGCTTTTTTAAACTGAAACATCTTTATGTGGATGTTGATTTGGTTAGTCTGTCTTTAAAGTCTTATTAGGGGGATCACTAGAGAGATAGTTTGTCGTTGAGTCTAAACCCGGAAGGTGTAAACATCCGACATTGTGGGGATGGAGGCACTCTGTCCTGATTCCCTCCCACTAGACGAGCATTATAAGACTTTTTTAGTAAGATTTTATTTTAGACCCTTTGAAATGACTTTTTATGTCTCCGTGCCGTGAGAGTCGTCAAAGCATTTTAGCGCTATAGCTTTTTGCTATGCACTTAATAAAATACAATGTTTTGGTACCAGTAATAAATTGTAAGACCTATAATGTGTCATTTTTTGTTTGTTTTTGTTTTTTACAGCCGGAAGGACGATGACATACTCACTGTTCTGACACGTGTGAACAGGAACGTGAGCAAAAATGATTATTTGAACCACAAACAGATGCCGGAGCCCAAATACACTCTGACCAGGAAGCTTGTCCTCAAATTTGTGTGAGCTGACTACAACCAAGTGCAATTCTGCAGATGTGCCAGATCCCCTCATCCGTGTATGTCCGTTTTTTGGGGGGAGGGGGGTGTTTGTATGTTAATGGTCTCTGTACTATACAGATGGTAGATGAATTTAAATGTATATATCTTTTTTGTTATCCTAAGAAGCGGATATCTACAGAGAATAAATCATTGTGGCAAATTTAAAATGCTTACTGAAGTCTTTCAGAAGAAAAGTCATTTTTGTAACGTAAAGACACAATGTGGGAAGAGGTTTTATTGTCAACTTTTGCCAAAACCACATTAGTAAATGTATATTGAATGTTTTAAACATGCTTTTTTTGTTGATGTACAAGCATCACAAACTGTTTTGCACTTCTGTCCATCCTGGGAGAGGGATCCCTCACTTGGGACTCTCCTTAACGTTTTTGTGTTTGTCTGCCTTGTATAGATTGTTAAGCCCTATGAGGCAAATAAGGAATATGGGTTCTACAAATGAGGTTTTATTGATTTGATTGATTATAGAGCACAGCAACAGTTTACAAAGCCAATGTCATAGAGTTGTGTTTAAATTATAGTTCTGAACTCACCTTTGTGTGTATTTTACATTACATCCGCTGCAGTCATAATATTCTTATGTAATACCTTGAATCGGTGGAGGAAGTTGAAACATTTTACTTGAAAAGTTCAAATAAAAACAAAACAATATGATCAAGAAGTACCTAGTGAACTTTTCTACTTGAGTAAAAATAAGAACTTGCATAGTGTATTCAATGACATCATTATGGGTGAATCTCATCCTCTGGATTCATTTCAGATTTTTCTTCTTTACCAGTGTGGCTGCTGCAGGAGGCGGGGTTTAATGTTACCTCTCTGCTCTGATAGGATCAGTTGATCCATTCCACTCTAGTTATTGATTACTTAAAAAATATATAAAGATAAAACAAATGTAAAGCAAAGCATTTGAAACTCGTAATTGGAGATTAAGGGAATAACTATTTGCTGATACAAAGTAAAAGGGAAAAGGACAGATCCATGAAATATGTACTTAAGTACTATACGTCAGTAGCGTGAGACGTGCCCGTAGAACGTCCGTCAGCTGAAAGTGACATGCCTTGTACACACACACACACACTTCAGCTGGACTCCACCCTGGTTCTCACTATTCCAGGAAATGTTCTGGTTATCTCTAGCTGCAGCTCCACACACGCCCACACGCACGCACACGCACTCACACGCGGAGACAGGCGTGACGAGAGAGGACAGCTGCTGGACACGCGGACAGTGTTGTCCTTGTCTCTGACTGCGTGTTCGGTAGAGTTTGTAGTTTCTGGAAAGCCGAAGGGCGTGGCTTGGGCTGACGACAGGAAGCTCTGACATTTTGGGAAACAGAGCGACGAAAGTGCTTGTTGCGTTCGCACCTCACACTCGGTAAGTGGAGCTACTTTTAAACATGTTTGTAACGATGGGAAAACGAGGGAAACACGTTTTAAACCAGTCTGTTGTTAGTGCGATGGGCTCATGGTGCCGTGGCGCCAACTCCCCCACCGTGGAGACTGGGATATTTGTGACTGGGTGTAATTCATGGCTGTTGGTCGTGAGTCACCTGAATGGGCTGCTTGTTAGCTGAGCTCCGCTGCTGGTGGACAGGGCGGAGCGGGCTGCTGGAGTCTCAGCAAGGGTTGTGCTCTGCTGGGCACAACCCTCTGAGGTGACCCCCTCTGGGTAAAACTTTGACTTGGTATCTTGTTCTCAACCTGGAGTAGACATTTTGACAGCTGTCGTGTGAAGTGAAGAGCAACATGGTGGGAGTCAGCATCCATCCGGTCATGATCCTGGAGCCCAAAGGGAGTAAACAATCAATCGAATTTTATTTTATTTATTTGTAGCTCATATCCACGATCTCTGATTCGCAATCCACCGTCATATGGTCCATGATCACGTTATAGAATAATTAGTGTATTCATTGGCGCGTCTGTCTCCCCACATGTAAGCTACTCTGTTATCAGGGATGAGCAAATCGTTTCTCCTTCAAATGTCTTGTTTTATTCGACCAAACATCCACAACCCAGAGATATTCAGTTCATCATGGTTTAAACTTTTAGAAACTGGTACCTTCACGTTTTTTGGATTGAGTTGATCGATCAGCTGTTTGAAATCAAATATATAAAATATATCATAAATGAAATAAAATACACAAATATGAGAGAATATAATGCCCTTTTCTGCTAATAATTAAAATTTCACCCACGAAACAACTCTTCGAATTAACGCAGCGAAGATCTGCAATAGTACTGTGATTATAAAATAAAGTTAATTCGATTAATAGAATTGTATTTTTTCACAGTTTTTAAGCATGATGGTCATTTTCACACTTTAGAGTGTCAGAGAAAAGTCACGATGACTAAGGACAAACACAGGAAGACATCAGTGGTGAAAGACGTGCTGAGAGAAGTCCCTGACATTTAATAAAAGACTGGTATTTAACTCAACAACAGTCTGAACGACAAACGGAAACATTATCTTTGCCAAACCTGTTCTTACTGAGTGTTGTCTTGTAACGTCTTTGTTTTTTTGTCCACCCAGTCACTAGACTTCACAAGTAAATCCCATTTGCACAGTGATCTGTAAACAGATTGTCTGTTTGAGGAATCCTAGTTTGCGTCATACGATGTTGTGGAAGATAACTTTTCCGATGTTAACAGGGTGTATACCTACTACAACTAGGGCTGTCTGACATAACTTTTCTAGAGCCGAGTTACACCCTGCTAAACTACTTAAATCTTGTCATTTTCTTGCTGCGACCCGAAAAGGGATTTGGTCCAGCTCCTCTGTGCATGTTTCTGTTATACTGCAGATACTCTGAGGCACTTTTTTCCATTTGGTGTTTTCTTTCTTGTTGCTTGGCGCTCGGGTGATGTAACGGCAGCACAAGGTGGAGCCAGCTCTTAAATTCCTTTACTGTTTGTTTATTCCAAGTGAAATGGGAACTAAGTAAATTAACAAACTGAGCACACCAGGGAGACAAATAATAATGCAATGTCTTTATTTCAAATGTTATATAATGAGGAGATCAATAACACAATAATCTGCACAATATTATGAGTGTAAACCCATTCTGGATTATTCTCAATCCTTGATACAACCCCACATGTATTTTATTGGTTTAGTTCAAGTATGATTGTCACCCAAGGCACCTAAATCCAAGTGTTGGATAAAACGTCTTTATCTCATATTTCTTTGGTTGTCGGTCAACTAGAGGATTTAAGGATGAACCCATTGAACACTAAATTCATATTTCCATCTCCCAGTTCTCTATGTAATCGGACACTGTTTCTACATCAAGTCAGATTTGTTTTCTTATTTCTGAACCACGATTTGTTGATAATTAATCCAGCTTTCATTTCCTGTGTTTTTCTCACATGGGCCCAGGCTCAGACACATAGGACCAGCATGCCAGCTATCAGTGTTGTTTCTTTTTCACTGAAAACTGCTGAAAAACACACTTTGTCACTACTTCCCTTTTTTTTATACATACATTTAGTCATTTCCTCCATTTTGCAATGCATAAATATTAATTAGATACACGTTAAAAGCCTTTCTGCAAATGGATGTGTTTCGATTGAGGTCTGCGGATAATACTGTCCGTGGCTATGAATGGTCCTCGTTGTTGGTTCTATGCTTAACCCGCACACCCTCGTCGCTTTTTGTACATAAAAGTGTGTAACAGATATGACCTGCTTTTTCTCCTGCTTCCCTCCTAACAGACATCATGTCCAGGTCAGACTACCCTCCAGGGTATGATGACTCTCGTGGCCCGCTGTATGTACCTCAGGACGGGCCATACCCACCTCCCCCTGCCTATGGCTTTCCAGCTTATGGGGGTTTCCAGCCGGACCAGCCGTCTGCTCCCTACCCCTCTGGACCAAACGCTCCTATGTTCCCAGGCCAGCCAGCAGGCTACCCTCCTGGCCCATACCCGGGACAACCTCACAACGCCGGGCCTCCAGGGGCAGGCTACCCTAGGCCACCTCCCATGCCCCCTATTATTCCCCCTACCATACCATCAGATGTCCTGAGCTCTGGTAAGAGCAGGGCACCAAGCATGTCAGTTTGTTTTATAATGGAGCTATCCCTTTATAAAGCAAAAGTGAAATACGTTAACAGTACTCTCTTCTTTTTGACAACATTTTAAAAGATTATGCATAGTCGTACTGTATCTTGGCATATTCAAATAATTACAATGCATTATTTAATCAGACAAAAGCAGCATCTATAACCCCATTTACACTTGGCATTAACATGCATTTTGGGTAATAGGATTGCAATCAGTTAGAGCTCAACCGCATGTGTACATGTACCTAGGACACATTGAGTTGAAGATGAGATATGACTGGACAAAAACCCAGCAGGAGGTGGTCAGTGATGCATGTGACTACATTTAACACAAATGTAGTCACAAACAACATCCACAAACAACATGTGTTCACTGTGCAGAAATTATAACCACAATGCTCAATCACATTTCACTGTGGACACATATTGATACCAAGTTTAAATGTAATCAGGTCAAAATCTCATTCAGATACAATGTGGTTAGGAAACACATTTGAATCCCAGGTGTGAGTGGAACAACTTGGAACATAGCACCTTTTGTATCAGACCAAGCCAATTTTAACTGAGCAAAGTGAAGGAACACATACGGCATTAAGCTTTGGAAGCAGATTTCTTGCTGCATGGCAGTAGGACTAGTGACATACAGAAAAGTGGACAGAAAAAAAACACTTAATCTTGCTCATGTCTGGGAATTCGGTTAATACTGTCCCCAGTGTGTGTTGCATTCACAAACTGTCGGGTTTTTTTCCAACATTTATTTAGCAATGGCGGCCTGGGTACCACTGTGCTGTGTTACCCTGCAATGGCATTAAGATATGCTACATAAAGTAACCAAGACTCCTCTGAAAAGCTTCTTTATGCTAAGTTGTTTTTGCAGAAAGTAGCTTATCCTGTGTGTAAAAATTGTTAAATGTAGTAACAAAAGTTTACATTTGGTCAGTGCTCATACTCTGTCTGTTATGGTGATGTCACAGGTGATGGTTTTGCGGCCCGCGACAGCGATTGGGACAGTCTGAGTATTCGGCACGCCTTCATCAGAAAGGTAAAGTATTGTGCCTACGCAAACCATACTGGTTTAAAGCCTGAAACATGCTTCTGCGACTGCGTCTGCGTCTTTTCACGCCGCTGTGGCGCAAGACTCGTTTTCATTCATGCTTCCCCAACCATTGCGCGTCTTACAAAGCAATTCCACGCCAGAACACTAGGCGGAGTAATGCTTTTTGTCGAAGACGACCTTAGAGACGCCTTCTTTCTTCGATTGTTTATTTACATAGCCACTGCGGCTCCTCGTAGCCTTTTTCTGGCGGACAAATCCGCCAGTCAGTGACAGGTTTTACAAGTGATCATACCATCGGATATCTTCTGCCAAGTGCTCTTCTATTTGGTCCATATTCGTTCTTCTAAATCTTCCGTGATTTCTGCCGGTATTATGGGGCATGAAACCGGAAATGCAGCTCCAGAAGGGATGTAGAGCAGACCAATCACAGCCTTGCGGCCGAGTGAGCTTGCGGAGCTTTGCCGTAAATTTTAGAAAAGGGGGTCGACACCCGTCAGCACGTAAGGAGGGATACATAAGCACGTAAGGGACCCGGAAGGGCTCTTGCGCTTACGGGCCCGTGAAAACGCAGAAGCATGTTTCAGGCTTAAAGGCCAAATTATACTCGTGTTGCACGGACGCACGCATGCATGCAAGACACGCAACACGCCCCTTTCGAGCCCTCTGGCGGGTTGCGTGCGTCCGCCAATTTTTCTAACTATACGACAAAACGACGCAAGCCTCACGCAGCCCGCAAGGCTTGTGATTGGTCGGCTGACTACATCCCGTCCGGAGTCTAGTTTCCGGTTTCATGCCCCACAATACGCGGAAATCACGGAAGATTTAGAAGAACGAATATGGACCAAATAGAAGAGCACTTGGCAGAAGAGATCTGAAAGTATGACCACTCGTCACTGACTGGCCGATTTGTCCGCCAGAAATAGGCTATGAGGAGCCGGAGTGGCGATGTAAATTAACAGTCGACGAAGAAGAAGACGTCTCTTCTTTGTGTGTTTTGTCTTTGAAAAAAAACGTTACTCCGCCTAGTGTTCTGGCGGTGAATTGCGTTGCAACACGCGCAGCACGTTAGAGAAGTATAAACCAAAACAGACTCTTCTAAACGATTTTGCTAATATAAAAAAGGGTTTTAACCTTTTACTGATTGTTTCTCAGTGGCTATGTTCTAAATGTTTCATGTACATAGAGACATGAATTCAGCCCAGTGCAGCTGGTCTGCTGTGAGTGACAGAAACAAATCCAATAACACACAGCTCTCTGTCACACAGAGGCATATTTTGACTATTTTTATTCAAACTACTTTTATTCATGTGTGTAGAGGTTTCTAATAGATATCTACAATTCAGTTGGATTATTACTATCTTTTATTCCAGGTTCCGATATCTACACTTTAATTCTGACTAGTCTTGATAAAGGTGCACGGTATCTACACCATTCTGACCAGTTCAATGAATAATTTCACAGACTAACTGGGCCTCATGTTGGCTTTGAATGCTCAGTCAAAAAACTCCAGGGAGTAATGTCCCTTTTGGTTTGTTTGTGTTTTTTTTTAGGTGTATTTGGTTTTGGCGGCTCAGCTCCTCGTCACCACAGCCATCGTTGCTATATTCACCTTTGTGTGAGTAGAGTGTGTGTCTCAGTGGCTGTTTGTACATGTGTCTGTGGGTATCATGTTTTAACCATGTTGTGTTTCCCACAGTGACTCTGTAAAATCTTTCATACAGCAGAACCAAGCTCTCTACTGGACAGCATAGTGAGTCTTTCTCAGTGGTAACACCAGTTTCTTTTCAGTGATGTATGAAAAGGAATGTTTTGTAATGTTGATATTATTTCTTTCAGTGGCATATATATCGTCGTCCACCTTGTACTGGTCTGTTGTAAAGGCCCCAGGTGAGTGATTGCTCAGTTTTACAAAGAATAATTGTATACAGTGTATTTACATAAAGAACACATAAACAATATTTATAGAAAATCCCTGGTGTGAGTGTTCTAATCTCACTATCTTTGTAGGAGGAAGTTCCCATGGAACGTCATCCTGCTGCTCATCTTTGTAAGTGATCATCAGATTTATTAACCGGGAGTTATACTCACACAATTACTGACCCTTTCCTGAACTTGGATCAAATCTATTCTCAGACTGAAATATGTAACCTCTCCCCAATGGAAAATTTCCATTTCCATATTATTCCATATTTATTACCAATTAGTTTTTGTCTATATTTATTGGCTAAGTACTTTTTTAACACTTAATCTATTTCAGTCTATGTTATTTGTGGGCACTTTTATTTGGGTCAGATACAGATTGTTTTTCCTTTTTGTAAATGAACTGTATTATGGTTTGATTAGTAGGTTTGTTGCTATTAAACCTTCACCTGTGCTTATTTTTTAACAGACAGTGGCTTTGTCCTACTTGACTGGAACCATATCCAGGTAAAAATTAACTTGAACAGTTCAGATTGTATGAAAACCTCCAGGCAGTTTCCTTCTCTATTAAGTGCATGGTGCTCTTTTTCATTTTCAGTTACTATAACACAAAAGCAGTGTTTCTCGCAATGGGGATCACCGCTGTTGTCTGCATTGCCGTGACCATATTCTGCTTCCAGACAAAGGTGTGTGTGTGTGTGTGTGTGTGTGTGTGTGTGTGTGTGTGTGTGGGTGTGGGTGTGGGTGTGGGTGTGGGTGTGTGACAACTTTTCATCTGTAATGTCAGCATCTTTTGTAAGTATCAACATGGCTGTTGGTTGTTTCTCTTTCTCAAAGGTCGACTTCACCAAGTGTCAGGGTCTCTTCTGTGTCCTGGGGATCGTATTATTAGTCACCGGCATCATTACCACCATTGTGCTGTCCTTCGAATACGTGAGTTAAACCTAATGTGTACAACACAACACTGCTCTTTACAAAAAATATTCAAGATGTCATCATTGTAATAACTGCTTGTTGTTGCAGATTCCTTGGCTTCACATGCTTTATGCAGCTTTTGGAGCCATAGCCTTCACTTTGGTGAGTATTGAGCGTAATAAGTAATAACCTTTATTTGAATAACACTTTTCTTAACAAAGTTTCAAAGAGCGTCAAAAGAGGATACAATTATATCGAATTAAAATCGAATAAAAGTAAACCAACATAAATATGTTTATTTATTATTTAGTTTGAAGAGAAAAGAAAATCCATTACAGATCAAGTGTTTCTGATTGCAGCTGCTAAGTCTTTCCAGAGTTTAGGGGTTGGCCTGTAATAAGGAGTCGTCAATACAGTCTTAAAATCAATGAAGGAAACTAATGCCGCGAGGCTAGAATCAGTGTGGTTACGTTTTCCTGATCAAGTAATAATCCTAGTATTAGCATTTGCCCTAACTATGGTGAGTATTTTACTTAAGGCTTTTTTAAACAGTTTCAACTATTTATCACACCTCAATTTGAAGTTGATCTATTACTATCTTCTACTTATTATTTTACAAAGAATGTTTTAATGATTTTTTTTTTGTGCTTCTAGTTCCTAGCTTACCACACACAGCTGCTGATCGGCAACAGAAAACACTCCATCAGTCCGGAGGAGTACGTGTTCGCTGCTCTCTCGCTCTACGTCGACATTGTCCAGATCTTCCTCTTCCTGCTGCAGATCATTGGCTTTGCGACCAAATAAATCCACAAGGGCGTCACCGCGCAAACAAGCATCCAGCTGCAAATCCATTCCATGCTTTTTTCAAACCTCTGCTTGATTTCACTCAGAATCAGAACACATGTATGAAGTCATGGTGCACTTCGGGGAGCAGGAAGGGCTGAATTTTATATTTTGTCAGTGTAGGTTCATCATATGCACACAAAAATGCACTTTTTTTTCTGAAATCGCTAATTGTCTGAATCTGCATAAACAACTTACCGGTGTTTAGCCAAGAATATTGGTACTACAGTATAGATACCTGTTGACATTGGAAGCTGCTCCGTTTATTTATCCTTGCTGGACTTCAGTTAATTCGATCGGTGACATTTTTCTCTCCATGAACATGGACTGCTCCTTATAAGTTTTTCTGTATAAATGTTGAGAGGTTTGTTCTAATTTTCAATCAGATTTTCAAACTTCGAGGCTGCCTCTGTACTACAGGCTGATGTACAGTAGGGGTGGGCATTATCCAAACAACTGCTTCTTTTCTAAACCAAGTAACAGGGCCAGGATCGTTATCTCCATACAGACTTAGAATTATTCATTTTAATTATTAAAAGTAACAAATGTAAAAATGTGCCCTGATTTGTGACATGAATTTCTAATTAATAGGCTGCATCTAAATATGTTCCACTTACCATGTGGATAATGTGCCAAATGTTCAGAGTTTATCCTGACTCTCTGTAAGGGGGGGCAAATGTATATTTTTACACCAACATATACAAGGTCTTCCCACTAGCGTCTCTGAAGTATGTTTGTGTCATCCATGTGTATATTAGTGTCGGAGTCTGGTAGCTGGATTTATTTTCCTTGGGAGAGGGCCAGGCTCATGGTCTCCCTCTCTTCCAACCATCACTCTATAGAAAGCTAACTGCAAGTTGTGTCGTCTTCACCAAATTAGCATTTTTCTCAAAATGTATTAATTATACACGTCAAAAGCAATGTTAAATGTGAACTCTTTGACAAATAGAACCAATGCTATGGTTGGTATCGATCCTACTGACTCCAAATGATAAGCAAACACTTCCTTTTGGTTGTATCAATACTTTGGAGTATAACATGCCCACCCCTGAAGTACAGCTCAGTAATGACACTCTTGTTCTAATGTTATAATTTACATACATCACCACAACAACCTTTCAGAGGATTACTTTGTTTTACTTTAAGAAGTGCAGGGATATATTCATTAATCTTTAATAGTATTGTTCCCTACCGTATGTGCCTCGTCATGTAATAGAGTTTGGTCGGACGCTGACTCAGCAGGGCGGATCTTTCCACTGGGAAGATCAATCATTGCCAAAGTGAATTGAATTGAATTACTGGAACACTAATGACGTTTGGGGCGTTCCAGCTTGGCACCATGTCCACAATCTCTGACATGATCCGGTCCAGACAGCTGGTCCTCCACACACACACACACACACCACTGGCTAAGGTTAAATATAACCCTCGACTCTAAATAAACAAGGGAAACATTCTGAGTGTGCGGCTGGGTTTGTTAATATGTCCCATCAGTGCTTAAGAAAATCTGTTTGCCTTTTTTGTATTAAATAAAACTGTTTTATTTGACTTATGATGTGGTTCATTTGCAGCTATGGCAGTTTAAACTCACATTTATAGAAGGACCCATTCACAAATATACATTTTCATTTATTTCCACAATTTGTCTTACAGAACATCAGGGAGAGGACAAATAAATACATGGTGATTTTCCAAATACAATAAAGTGGTCACACTTAACATCATAATCCATCTCTGTACTTGAATAAGGAAGAACATTTTCAGATTTCAGGCTTTGACACAGACATGTCCCTTCACAGACTTCCTGCATCAACACCAGAAGAAATATTCGGTGCTGAATGTCTCCGAGCTTTTAGGTGTTTTGAAGTTAAGCTCACACATTCCACATCTCCTCTGTGATCAGTCTTAGAGAGCGGTGCAGGAATCACCATCTGGAGTAGCAACATTCAGGCTATGGTGCAAATCCTCACAGCCAGCCCGTTAACATTACTGGTCCACGTTAACCCCCTCTGAGTGACGGTGGTAGCGACTGCCTTCATATTCTCCATCATTGGACATTCTCATCCTCTGTCGAACCTTCAGCTGCTTCAGGCGGTTCTTGTCCACCTCTCTCTTGGCGAGGATGAAGCTGATGATGCCTGTGGGGAGGCCGATCATCCTGGGCAGAGGCGAGAGATATTTAAGTCACTGAGTAACGCAGATCCATGAGCATACATCAAGTAGTATAAAACCGTAATAAAAAAGGGGTCTCACTATGTCAACGCAGAGAACCCACACATCATAAATATAATAGATGAATGTGGAAACTTTTCACTGACCCCCTATGGGTCACATCTGAGAACCACTGCTTTTACATGACACAATCAATAAAATGAATAAACATAAAGTATAAGGTCAATTACTGATGCTGACACAATTACAGCTGTTTGTGCTACAACACAACACCAACAACTAGTCCAATAATTACAACTTCAACAATTGACTGATTTCCGCTTGTGCTGTTTAGTGGTGGTGTCTCTGTTGATCATTGAGTTACACTGTTCTTATGTGAGCTCTGGGGCTGTTAACGAGGCTCACCAGGCGTATCCGATGTTAACCATGGGGTTCTTCGCCCTTCTGTGCGGGATGTCCTCAGGACCCTCGTCTTCTTCCTCCTCCCCGGCTCTCCTGCCCTCGGTGGGGCTGCTCCTCTGCGGCTCCGTCCTGGAGCTGGAGCTCAGGGTGGCGGCAGGGGAGACGTGGAGGAGACGACACCGAGCCGCCGGTGGCAGGGCACACGGACACAACAACGTCCGGGTCCGGCTGCTGTGTGTGAGGAGCCGCCGGCCGGCATCAAGGTGTAAACCTGAGAGGAGGAGACATTTTATCTGCCTGAGACTTCAGGCTCATGTGATGAGTTTACTCTACGTGACAACAACCTGTACTTTTCAAACATGCTACATGCATGACGTTATTTCCACAAGCCTGTGTCCACAATGTTGCTTTACTGATACCTAACGTAGCGTCCGACATTAACGATTTATCTTTTACCTTTCACTGTTGACCTGAGAGCTCTCACGTAACCGGCCGCCATGTTTGATAGAACTTTCGGACATGCGCAACAAGGTTCTATTTAAACCCCAAACTGCTGCCACCTACTGGACATTATTAGTGCTGCGCTGTGTGCGGCACAGGAAATGAGGGAAAGTCGAGAAGCATCAGGATTGACAACATACAAAAATGACTCCGTCAGACAAACAAGAACAAACAGATGCAGAGATAAATGAAGTGAATTAAACATACTATTTATAGTTTGGCGATGAAAATGGCTAATTATGTATTTTTACATATATTTATTTATTTCCACATTTATTCCAGGTATATTTACATATTTCTAGATTTATGTAATTTAGTACAATTGCAGGAAAAAAATGTGGAAATGTTAAAACGTATAAATACTAAATTTAGAAATCAATAAATACACGTAGGAGTAAAAAGTACATTGATGGCCTATTTGATTACAAATGTGTGTGTTCTATTTATATTCGTATTTAAGTATTTATTTTTGCATTTATTGTTTATTTTTTATTAGCGGTGTCAGTCCTCCACAAAGCAGATTCGTGTTTTGACTTACATTTAAGTAAACAGAAAAAGTTATTAAGTTTTGGAACATCTGGAACTTCCTTAAGGAAACAAATATTGAAGCAGTAGGTTGGAGCTGATCCCTACCTAAAGCTGTAATCTTTTATTTTATTATTTAATTTAAGTGTAACGATGAAGTCTGTAGTATAATAAATATCACAATACTTGTTTGTGAAAATAATAGCTATGATACGGTAATTTAGGGTATAACTACTATTACAACTGTACATACTATTCATTATTGTACATTCTACCTACCTGTTCCCCTATACGAGCCCTTAAGAAAAAAAAGAAGACCAGTTTAAGTCAACATTTTATTTATTTAAACATTTTAATTCATATCATTTTACAAAAACACATTTCATGAAACCACAGAGGGCACCGTACGCCCTTAATATACAGATACAATAACAAACAGCAATAACACAATAAAGGGAAGGTCCGTCAACTTGGAGTCAGACAAACAGGAGCCAGAGAGCGAAGGGAGCAATGAGCAGCATATTTACACAAGTCACACTTTTTCTTTAAGAGCCGCAGAAACTTATCTTTTTACAGTAGAGATGATAAACTCAAAAACAAGTCTAATAGCATCTCCAGTGCTACTATTATGTACGTGTTACATACGAGCGTTCATATTCAACACCTTGAACATCACTTAGATTGTTAAGATTTAATAACAGAAGTCATGGAAGCAAAACAGTTTAATCCTCCAGGTTGTAGTTGGGGTTGACGACCAGAACACCTTCCTCCTCTGAGCTCTCAGACTCTGAGCCCTTCAGCCCGGCCTGCGACAGCTCGATCAGGATGTGATCCTGGGGAAACACAAGCACATCGTCAGTTATGTCCACACACGTTAAAAATGTCATGTTTTGTGTGCTGCTTGAGAAAGCGATTGTGTTGTTGAACTGACTGTTGAACTCACATAGTGCACCAGCCTGTGAATGACCTTCTCGATCAACCCCTTCCGATTGACCAGCTCCTCCTCAGAGTCGATCTCTGACTCGATCTCCTTCAGATACCAGTTCACCACCGCACTCTTCTTCAGCTCCTCCTCTTCCTCAGCTGCAGAGAACAGGGGAAATGTGAGATTTCTATTGAAACAGATGAAGGAGAAAGTAAGGAAAGGGAACACTCCTTACCCTCCTCTGCTTTGCGTAGATGCAGGACGAGCAGGTTGGAGATGCGTCTGTACTCGGGGAAAGACAGGCGGAGGGACGGTTTGGCCTGGCTGGCCGTCTCAGCGTGGCCGTTCACACCCTTGCCGTGGCCATTGATACCATCAGCATGGCCGTTAATACCATCCCCGTGACCGTTCACTCCGTTCGGGATGTTTCCTGCAGAGACAAATTTGTATTAGATGATTTGTTTTCACTAGATACAAAACCTAAAGTTGCTTTCAGACACACACTAAACTCTGGATAGTCTCCTGTAATTATCCAGAGGGGCCACATGGCGGACATTTGCCAGATACCATGCATGCGTGCGTGTTCGTCTCCAGGAAAGTGTGTTTACTGTGGGAACGTACCTTCCTCCTGCTGCTCCTCTTCCTCCATCTCCTCTTCCTGCTCCAGGTTGATGTCAGGCGTTTCCACTCGGATGATGGACTTGTTCAGGAGACGGAACGCTTCCTTCACATGTTTGGGCTGCACCTGGAGAAATAAGGATAGAAGGACAACGGTCACAATCATATATAACGCAACATGACGTAGAGTAGTTACATTAACCAATATTAACACAATAAATGGCCATGTTCCTGACTACATCAAGGACTTAACCCCTTATGTGCCTGGGCGTTCACTTTGATGAATGGAGATGTGCTGGTAAATCCCAGAATCCTGTTCGGTGACCAACAGTGACTAGGCCTTTGCTGTTAGAGCCCGAAAGGAAAACATCCTATCTTTATTTTATTTTTATTTCAAAACGCAGAGCTATTCTGAATGTTTGACATATACTTTTATTTTATTAGCCGACTTTCAGATTGCTGTCACTGCAGCAGTTTTATAGCTGCTATATGAAGTATAACTGAAGTGTTACTTTGTGCGCTCCATTTAGACTCAATGTGGTCAATGTGTTAAACGTTTACTGTCAAACGATCTGTGCCACAGTCCCTACCGGCTGAACAGGAGAACATTTGTGTACGCACCTCATCACAGCAGTGCATACGCGCCATGGACTCCGACAGGCGGATCATGCTCTCCAGCTGTCGCACCGTGATCCTCCAGGCAGACTTGGTCACGCCGCCTGAGCCGTCCCGCTGACGGAGACGCTTGTACTGCTCCACGATGAACTCTTCTGATTCGCTTGAGATCTGCGGACGTTCAGCATAGTTGTAATAATGATAATAATAACAAAGCATAATCAAACCTGCAACAACAATGTGAGCGCAGGTAGAAACCTAACAACACACACTCACCTTAGGTTTGAACTGCCTGGCAAAGAGAAGATATCTGCGGACCTCGTCCAGAGAGTAGAGTCTGTCCACTGACTCGGCCACACGGGAGTGCAGGTCCACGATGCGGCGGGCGATGGCATAGTCTGTCACCTAGGGACACAGATGGACATTCAGTATTGAGCCAGGTCCACATGACAAACAGGATGGAAGAAATCAAAGACATATCAGATATGAAATAAACATAATGACCAAACAGCTGAACAGAGGATGAATGCAGACTCTCGTACCTCGTTGCAGTCGTCCACCAGGATGAAGAAGAGGTCAAAGCGGCTCATGATGGGGGCAGACAGGTTGACGTTCTGTTTCAGACTCTTGCTGCGGTCGTAGCGACCACCGACGGGGTTGGCAGCAGCCAGGATGGACGTACGAGCGTTGAGCGTGGCCTGGAAGAGACAGAGACGAGGTCGGGGTTAAAAAAATAAAAATCAAATGAATTTAGTTTATTATTTATTCAACCTAGATCTCAAACATATAAAAGCCTTTAATTTCTAAGTGCGTGTTATTTCATTTCAATATAGTCGAGCTGTGTGGTGGCTTGTTTAAGTGTCAGGTGGATTTGACTCCTGTTACCTTGACTCCAGCCTTTGTGATGCTGATGGTCTGCTGCTCCATGGCTTCATGTATGGCCACCTGGTCCTTCAGGTCCATCTTGTCAAACTCATCAATGCAACACACACCCTGAGAACCAACAAAGCCATTAATACCAATAAATGAGACAAGTGCCAAAGTCCTCCCTCACCCTCTACAACTCCCATCACTCACGTTGTCAGCCAGCATCAGAGCTCCGGCCTCGATGACAAACTCATGGGACTCCTCGTCTCGGACCACTGCGGCTGTCAGACCCGCGGCAGTGCTGGCTTTGCCGCTGGTGTACACTGCTCGGGGACTGAATTCCTCCACATGCCTGAACACACACAAGATTTCATTTCACCATTACAACAGCTCAACACTTATTGATATTAGTATTTTTATTTGTTACACATATCAATGTTGATTTGCTAACTGTCAAAGGTAGTCATATTATTTTCTGTATATCAATTGTGAAATTTAAACAATATTTGGGTAGAGGCTTTAAAATAAGCTCACTGGGATTTCTGCCTCCCCCTGAACTGTGTATTATTATTAAACATGTTTCTATGTATTTTAATTTGATAAAGATTTTTTATCTGTGCCTAATAAAATAAATACATTCAGTTTGATATTTTCTTTTTGTTAGTGCAAATTGTGACAGAGGACTACACGTTAATTTGTACATACTTGAGGAACTGGCTCTTGGCCGTACTCGGGTCTCCGACGATGCAGACGTTGATGTCTCCTCTCAGCGAGGTTCCCTCCATGGTCGTCTTGGGAACGCCTCCGAACAGCATCAGCAGGATGCCGCGCTTCACCTCGTCATTGCCTGTCAATCACAATGTCAGCAGTTAGATGACATTTCACAGTTTTTATGCATCACAGCAGAAGGCTCAGTGCTCGAGCACGGACCGTGGATGGTGGGGAAGAGGCTGGTGCACAGGTTGTGGTACAGGTTTTTGTCCTGGCTCATCTCAAACACTTTCTCCCACTCCCTCTCAGTCATCTGGCTCTTGATGCTCTCTGCAGTCTGCTCCTCCTCCCGCAGCTCCTTTCCACCAAACTAAAATGAAGACAACACATTTCTAATTAATCTACTGGCATGTTTAGGGATAATTTGTTCCTTTATTATCTAGACAGGTGGAACAATGACGTACGACTCACTCCTGTGAAAGGGTTTGCGTTCTTTAGTGGAAATACACGACTGTGTGTCTCTTACCCGTGGGTTAGTTGCAGACACGTTGCAGGCCAGGAAGGCCAGTTTGTACGACAGCTCTCTGACTCCCAGAGCTTTCAGCCCCCTCAGACCCTCAGACTCTGAGTTCTGGGGTCCTCCAGCAACTCGGTTGCTGGACTCTGATCGCACACCTGGAGGAGGAAAACCCATAGAAGTCAGGTGTCAAATAAACAATCAACACAATTTAAGTGCTTTTGTCATCATTTGGAGTCCCAAAGAGTGTAGTCATAACCGTACCAGGAGTGCTGAGCTGAGACACGTCCGGCACGACGATGAGGGTCCCTGTCAAGTCACAGCGGTCTCCGGCCTGGGCGGTCTCCACAGCCTCGGCCCTCAGCACGATCTCAAGGGAGCGAGGGATGGAACCACGTGGCAGCTCCGCCTGCGTCTCCTGGATGCGCACCTGAAAACACCGTTAAACTCAGTCTCCAGCGTCCAGGCCTTTGTTGTGGTCTCTACACGGTCTTCTTATACACACACACGCCCTGATAGATACCTTCTGGAAGTCGATGAACTTGGACTTGTGTGTGTCCAGGTGGAAGCGGGCGCGGTTGTTGCAGACGGGGTTTCTGCAGATGGTTGGCGGAGAGTACTTGAACTGCTGAGGGACGTCTTTGATGACCGCCTGGCAGTCCATACATATGAAGGTGCCGCTCACCTGAAACCACAGAGACACCAAACAAGCTCATCATCAGTGTATTTTATGCATTACAGCGTTAATTCTAATTACCTCCGCCAAGGAGGATACGTTTTCACCCAAGACCATGTTTGTTGGTGCTGTTGTTTGCTGGATTTTTAAGCAAGAAAACAAAACAACAAAAACTACTTGACAAAACCGTGTGAAAGCATGTGGAATGGGTCCAGGAAGCAAAGACTAACTTCTGGGGTGGATTAGTGGGCGGAGCCAGGACCCCCCCCCCCAATACTTTCTTTAACATTTTGAGATGGACCTTTCTTTGGTTTTCAAAAAGTGTTCAAGGAATAATTCACCGATCTTGATGAGAATAAAAGCCAAAATATGTAGGCAACTGGTTTCAAGTAGTGGTAATCAGCTTGATTAAATTCCATGGGAGTCTAGAGAGTGTGGTGGAATGTCTCTTACCAGTTCAGGGTGTACTGGGTGTGTCCTCACCACCTGAGCACTGATCCTCACCAGGGTGCCGATACGCATGGACGTCAGCTCACGGATTCTAGATCACACATTTGACAGATGGCCTTTAGATTTACTAGAATAAGAGTGTGTACATGTTTTACTGCTATATAACTGTGTGTGAATTCAGAGTATACATGCCAGCTAAGAATATGCAGAAGAACTGAAACCCGGCAGCAGCTTGTTCAGTGTCTTACTTGTGTCTGGTGGGAAGATCCTCGATGGCAACGTAGAACTCTTTGTTGAGAGGAACATTCCCATGATCCCGAGCAAAGTTGCGCACTGCCCGACACAGGAAGGGATAAACTCTGGAGGCAGATGAAAGACCCAGGTTATTGCACAGGTGAAGTCAGTGTGGCTCTTATCCAGAAATACCTAGAGAACTTGTTCAATTTGATTTAAACAACGTCCTCAATTTGGAACAGCTCCTACAAAAAAAAAAACAGATGGAGCAAGATACAAGGGAGCTTATAGAGCAATATGCCAATACAAAATGTAGAAAGTGTAAAACTAGATCAGCTACTAAGAATGCAAGAGTTTAAAACCCGGTCTAAGGTCCATGATAGACTGCAGAGAGGATGGAAGTTAGCTTTACAAGCAGGTCAAACATGACATCCCAACGAGAAAAACTCACTAGTAGGAACATGTTCAGAAGAAAATATCCTCAGAACTCAGATCTTTGTTTCACACTCATGATCTTAAAACTGATTTTGACACTTTCTTTCAGACAGTTTCTGGATTTTACTGGGAGGCTGTGAAAGCAGCAGAAGGAAGGAAACAGAAGAGGCTCTCAGAGGAAGACTGATCAAAACTACGAGGAATGGCCGAGCTGACGTTAGGTGAGCAGGCGGGCTGTCTGCCCACGACGGCCTCAGTTCATATCAAATCTAAAACAGTGATCAACAAAAAAATACACCCCAGCTTTATGAATGGGACTAGATCACAGTTTGTCAGACACACAAAGCTGCGGGGGAGCACGTTGTCTCCACACTCGAGGGTCTGACCTGTAGTACTCCTCCTGGACGGTGGTGGCCAGCTCCTGGTTGAAACCCTCCAGGTCTGTGAAGCTGACCAGCAGCGTGTTCCTCTCGGGCCTGATCAGCTCCTCGGCCTCGCGCACGTACTTCACCTCCCCGTCCTCGCTCTGGAACCTGCACAGGAGAACCAGTGAGAACCAACACACAGAACAAACAAAGAACATGGGTCTGTGCGATCGGCTCGTGTGCCGCGTGCTGTGACTGTACAACAGTTCAGAGCTGAACTTACTCCTCCAAGAAAGCCTGGAATAACTTCTGACATTTCTCTGCCAACTCGTCTTTCACCATCTCCCTGGCATTCTCCGCGTTTGCTGTGGCAACGTCCATGTTGAAATCCCGTGATAGTGCGAGAACAGGTTCAGAAACGGACGAGAAAGCTCAGATGCGCTCAGCTTCTCTCCGGAAACTCAGACACACGATCACGTCCGTCCTCACAACAGAGCGGCCAGTTTCGCGCGAAAAGGAGACCACGTGACGTTTGGCGCGACGCTGCCGACCTATCGGTGTCGCCATGTAAATATTCTGGGGCTCGCAGCCAATCACAGGGTGGATATGTAGTAGGCGGTAAAGTCTTTCTCCTCTTTTCCCGCGACATACTTCCTGCTTCAAAGTTCAATAAAGTTTGGGGGAAAAAATCAGTGAGATCATCACATCTGTCTTCAAACGATGAACCAGCTGTCGCTCAAACATTAAGAGAAACTGACTCGTGTTACTGGTGTTGATATTTTTTATATCTGTAAGTTTCACGTTTAAATATTAATAAATACATGTAGGTAGTTTGTGTAGTTTTTCACTGTGGCCACTAGAGGGCAGTTATCACCCACGATGCAATGCATTCAGGTCAACTGTTAAACCATCGCCCAGTGGAGTTAATAATAATGACAACAACGAAAACAGCACAAATTACAGCACCTATATGAGAATAACAATGCTACAGATGAGAAAAGAGTAAAATGAACATGATTAAAACAGTCAATAAGATCAGAGCTAGATTAAAAGTGAATAAATGAATAAGTGAATTAGAATAAGCAAATAAAGATACAAAGTTGAAGGTGAATTCAGATCCCAAGTCCATAGAAAGCACACCTACAAAAATGAGCAGATGGCTAGACTGATCTCCTCTGGGAGATTGGTTTGAAGAGTGGGAACCCTGATGGAAACGGCCCAGTCACCTTTGGTCCTCAGTGGAATAGAGAGCAGGGTTTTCACCAAGGACCTCAGGTCATAACCGTGCACATGTTAAAAGCCCTGAAGTGTACTTAGGAGCGAGTCCAGAACAGGACGTAAAAGTCAGCAATATAATCTTAAAATCTATTCTAAAAGTCAATTGAAGCCAATGAAGAAATAACCTGAATAATATGCTCCGTTTTGGTAGATTTGGTGAGGAGTATGCTGCGTTTTGGATGAACTGTAATCTATGTTAATTCTGTTGTCTCAGGCAAAGGAAAAGAGAAGTGCAGTTATCCAAATGAAAGGAAATTAAAGCAGGAATGACAATCTCACGGTTTCTCCCGGGTAAAAACAGGCCGATGTTGGAGAGCTGCAAGAAACACAATCGTGTTGACATGGATATTTAAGGTGAGGTCATTATGACAGGTGATAACAAAGTTCTCAGATATGAACCCAATGTTGTGGGACAGAGAACACAAGTATCTAAATGTGTAGTTATATTGACTGTGTCAGGGCCAATAGTCATTAATTTGTCTTAATAATATTTAACTGTATTAAGGTTTGATTCGTCCAGCATTTTATGTCCGGGATACCATCATTGAGAATATGAGCTTGGTCAGATTCATCCAGATAATAACTCAGTTCAGAGACCAATACATTCATTTAGACACCAATGAGGTCCAGGGACAAACTTTATTCCACAACATTATTCAGAGTCATTGGGCGGAGTTGGTGAGTGGGAGGCCAGTGAGGGATCAGTGCAGTGACTAGCTGGGCTTTCATACATCCTCCTCCTGTAATACTATCATAGTGGATGTTAATTTAAACATCCATAGATAAACTCTTATATGGCTCCTACAGCACCACCCACTTCTCAGTAAACTACATTTCCTGTAAATATGATGAGGCTTTTTGTGTGGAGCTTAAAGCAATGTATATTTGTTTTCATGTGTGGAAGACAATGACTATATAGATGATCAGCACAGAAGTGGACTATTCCGTCACACTGATTCAAGACTTGAACACTCACCAATTCTATATTCTCAGTAGGAGTTTGTCCTGGATCCAGAGAAACCTGCATCCCAAATGTTTGTCAGTGTCATGTCTCATGACACACAGTCTGAGAGACAAGAATCACTTAACATGTGGTGTAGTGACTTTGAATGACCACTAGAGGCTGCTGTAATCAGGGGGGTAAATTAGCAATGCACCCAAGTTATATACTGATCATAATGGCTACAATCACCAGGACCATTAATAAATAACAGTAGAAATTGATTAACCATTATAGTGAAAACACTGATCAGTGGATAGAAAGTGGCACATTAATAGATTCAGGGTAAATAAATATAAACAGATCATTTTTTTTTAAATTGTTTAAATTAATATATTTGTGAACTCCTGTCAAAAAATCCATATCTGTGTCATACTGATAATAATTATAATTGTTAAAGTAACATAATGGTTGTCAATGTATTTGAAAATATCAGAGATCTAATTGTAAAATACAAATTCTTAGTTTTGTATGTACAAAATATATTTATCATGTGTTGTTAATGATAGTAGACTTTTTCTCCTAAAGGAGAGTCATGCAGAACACTGAATGGGCCTCCAAACAGAAACCAGTCCCAGGACCATCTGCAAGACCAAACACCCACCCTCTGTTATCCCATGCATTTCTATTTCTGTTCCCACACCATTCTCACGTCTCCACCTGCTGAGGTGTGGGACAAACACTCGGGGCAGGCTATTGGTTTCACCTGTCACACTGAATGAATCCACCAGGAACAGAGCAGGAAGTTATCCTGGGCCATTTGGACACAGACCAGTCTTTATTTCTCCTTTTGTCTTGACCTCTGGTTTTCCCACGATTGTTCAGCGGCAGGAAGCTCAGCTCGTCTGAGTGTGAGGAGGGAACCTGGCCATCTGTAGGTAAGCACACACGCATACATGCACACACACACGCACCATCCCTAAAACATACGCACCCCTTTGAGCTTCATTGCCATAAGGTTGGGGAAGAGGGATTCATTATTAATCTTCGCAGCATAAAGAGGTTTAAGCAGTATCTGAAAAATATACAGATATTTACTGTACAATTACCGCTGCTACTAGTACTCATGATACATATATGCATACACACATACAGCAGGTACAGATCAAACAGGGTCTGTAGTAACATGATGCAGCAGGCACCCAACTGGCTCGGTGCAGAGAAATTAAAGGTTTGATGGTGTCAGGTTTGTGGTAACAGGTGAAAACAAAACGATGGGAACAAACAGATGTAAGAGCAACAGGATATGAAAGAGAAGAGGGGAGAGATGGTTAATTAGTTTCCCGGTTTATTTGTATTCAGACGGTGACACACGTGTTCATTGTTTTTGTGGTTCGCACATTGGACCTGAAATTAGGCTGTGACTGAGGAGTTGGTGCAGGCATTCAGGTTCATGGTGGCTCGTGTCCATAATGACTCAACAGAGCAGGAGATACAGCGCTTCACACAGAAACACAGTTTGGGTCTGTAGTAAAACAGAGCTGCCAGAGCATCACCTGCAGGACAACAGCAAACTGGAACTTAACATTGAACATGGAACCTAAGTTTTTCCTCGCCGCTACTATTTGATCACAACCAAATGTTACACACTGTTTAATAAAGTTTGTGTAATTTCTCCCAAAATACTCCTGAAAGTTAACACTTAAATATACTTCATCAAATCTAAGTAAAATTATGGAGAAGGTGTAAGAGATGAATGGAAATATGTCACTGCTCTGAATGTTTCATTATTTTATCTTTTTTTTTTTATATTCCAGCTCCCTCACCACAACACAATTTAATAAGAAAAAAACTTCTGAATGCTCGATTCATCCAAAATCCTCATCTCACTGATAATATAACAGTTCCCATTCATGTTTCAGGCTGTATCTTAGGACAGCAGCACCTTGAGCTAAATGCTTGTACAGTTCCAAATCACAAGATGAACATGCTAACATGATATTTAGCAGGTGTAATGTTTGCCATGTACATTGCTGAAGGTTAGCGTTTTAGCTTGCAGACATTTCCTTATTAGCACTTTACACAAAGTACAACTGATGGCATTAGTTTTGCATGTTTGAACCTTTATTTTAGACGAATTGAAAATTTGATCCAAGGGCACAAAGGGAAAATGAAGGGCTCACTGATCTCCAATAAAAAAAGGCTTTGCTTGCCAGATATTCTCTAAAAAAATGTTAGCGAGGAGGTGTTTGTGAATCGTCGGGTCAAGAATTGATAGAAGACAACGAGCATGTTTCAGCAACATGAAGCCATCCAGTCACAGTTAGTCAGGATAGTTTGATGGAACCGCTCCAAAGAAAGTCTGGCCCAACACGATGTTGTGCAGCAGATAGAGACAGGCAGTTCTATGAGATCAACGAGAGAAGGGAGAACGCACCCTTGTCACATTTCTCACAGGGGCTGAGCCCCCCTGAAGGTCTGATCCTGAATCACCCCTGAATATTACAAATCAATAGGGGAACATGAATATATGCATTTGTACCTAAAATCATGTCAACCAGTCCCATTTTTAAATTAGAAATATAATCATGGTGCGAGATGAAAATTCGGGGAGTTGGAGGGTCAAGGACCTGGTCTGGGATCCTGAACATCTGGATCTCTACAAATAATTCTGTCAAATAGTTTTGATGGGTATTTCACTCTGCATCAAAGTTGTGGACTGACCTCCCAACAGAATTTTTTTAGATTTTCAGTTTTAGTCTTATGTTTTGTGAAGAACAACACAAATGCTGTAGGATTTGCTCGAACACATCTTATTGAGTCAGTTAAAATGAATGTTTTATGTGTTTTTTATTTTCCATAAAACACATTTTTTATAATGTACTGATTTACTGTATGATTACACATCTCCATTGTACCTGGTCACTGGTGACGCTGGATAAGTGTTGCGTGGCCTTCGATGTCTCCTGAAAGTGGCAGAAGTGATTTACTTTATTGCAGCTCTCTGTGTGAAGCCTCTCTGCTGTTTGATTGTTTTAGTTGCTTGTTTTTCCTAAAATGAGCTGCAGGAAGTCTTTCCTGTTTTGAATGCACTATGAATAGACAAGAATTGTGTACATGTGTGTGTGTGTGCATATGTGTGTGTGTGCGTGTGTGTGTGTGTATGAAGGATAGAGAAAGAACAGGTTCCGGGTAGGTTTTTATTTTACATTTTCTTTCAATATTTGTGCACATTCGGCCACATGAGTGACCCTGATGATACAGTTAGTCACAGTGCAACAGTCATACCCTTCATTGTGGTGGTGAGTCACTGTATTCTTCCTTAAAGTCTCTCTCACAACTCTCCTCCTCATCCTCCTCTCAGCCCCAGGAAACGAAACACAGTAAACTTCCAGCTTCTGTTTCTCTCACTTCCATGTGGAAGTAGGTATGTGGGAAGCACTTTGTGTGTGTGTGTGCGTGTGTGTGTGTGTGTGTGTTTGTTTGTGTGTGTATGCATCAAAGTACTGGAAAATGGACCCCCTGACCCCCTCATGGTCCCCTCTGTCCCACGTAAGAGAAGAAACTGTTTACATCGTTAACAGAAATCTTACCTGCATCGACACACAATCCCTCGCTCACACACACAAACACACACTCACGCACACACACTTATGTGTGTGTGTGTGTGTTAGTCACATACATCTGACTAACATACAGGTGTGTGTTAGTCACACACATCTGTGACATACCACGTCACATTTTCAGTCGGCACAGTTTCATTTCTCAGACAGATTTTTGTATGTTCATGCTCTGGATCAGTGATTGCAACACTTTTCCCATAAAACCTGTGTCTGTGAGTCGCAGCCTCTGCCCACAGATAAGTCAAACTATAACTAAAGGAATCAAAGGAAAAGATTATTTCAGGACTAGGCCGAGGCTAACAGCTGTCGCCTGCCTATGAAACCCTGTGTGAGATCAAGCTAATTTATTCTGGGCTTGTTGCTCTTCCGATTACACCTTTCCTGTCGATGGGCTTCATTGATAAAGCTTAATGCCATTAACTTGATTGAAGACTTGATTATTCTAGTAATTTGGCTTTTTTTGATATCTACTGTATCTAATAATATAACTTGACCACATGAGAGTGTGGTGGTGATTGAATGGTTCATGTGTAAGACAGAGGTTAGATAAGATCAATCTATATTGATCCCTGGCAGGGGGAATTCATTTGTTACAGCAGCAGATAGTCACAATGAGGTGGACATGAGAATAATAAAAGGCAATAGACAAAAAATAAATATCTAATACAAATACTCAGAATATTTACATATTATACATCTTTCAATACATACGGATATATATTTGTGGAGAAATGTACTTGAGCAAGTTAAGTTGTGGGAGGATGTATACTGTATAAGTGTATTAGTAAAAATAAAAAATAGACATATCTGTATATAGATATATACATATACACAGACTTTTATAGGCAGGTATGGTGGACGAAATGAATATGAGTATAAAATTATATATATATATCCAAAATAGTATACAATATATTTCTGTAAAATGGTATTTATTTAGGTATTAGAATAGCTGAATTTCACAATTAAAAGTACACAAGTTTCAAGAGGAAGCTATAAAGTAGGAAGTAAGAAATGTAGTTCATAATGAAAGCCACCTCACAAATATGTGTTGTTTTTCAATTTTATTACAAACATGTATAAAAAAGTACAAACTGAGCACATTTTTAAATCACTCTTTACAAGAGAAAACACCACAATGAGGGAGAGGACGAGTCATGAGCCAGCAGACTGTATGCTCCTTACTTTCTCAGATACTTTGTGTAAACTTTCTCATGCACACACACACACACACAGTATATACAGGACACACACACTCAACAGCACAAATCAACACTAGCTGGAATGTAAACTGGATGACTCAGACTCAGTGGTCGTAGATGCCCCGGGTCTTCTTCGTGGTAAAATCTTCAAACTGGATGCGCGGCTCAGTGTGAGGGCTCTGCGGGCTGAGCTCTTGAACCCGGCCCCCAGGAAGGCGTAGAGCAGTGGGTTCAGGCAGCAGTGTGCGAAGGCCATGGGCTCAGCCACGGCCAACCACACGCCGAGAACAGCCTCCAGCCTGCAGCTGCGTGGCAGGACCTCCAGGCGCAGCAGAGCGTCCACAGAGATGCCCGCTCCGTAGGGAAGCCAACACACAAAGAAGCAGAGCACCAATGCGATGGTGGTCCTCACCGCTCGTCGCTTCTGCCTCTGGCCCCCCAGCGGACCCCGGGTCAGCCTGGTGACGATGACGCAGTAGCACACCAGCAGGACCAGGCCAGGGATGATCAGGCCGACTAGGACCAGCTGGAGATGGAACACCGCAACCCAGAGAGGAGCGTTGTCTACTGGGTAGAAGCGCTGGCACAGAGTGGCCCCCTCTCCTCCCTCCTGAGTCCTGGCAAAAATCAAGTCCGGCACTGCCAGCAGGCCAGCAGGCAACCAGGCACCTGAGGGAGGAAGACATGAAAATACATGAGGGACTGTTGGATGAGAGGGCATGAGAAGACACAAGAGGAGGAGATGTAAGATACGGTGAATACAAAATTTGGACACTCACCTACAAACACCAGTCTGTGAGCCAGCAGCTGCCTCAGCCCACCAGTGTTGGTGTCTGTGGCGCGGACGACTGCCATGTAGCGGTCCAGGCTGATGAACGCCAGGATGAGCACGCTGCCATACAGGTTGACTGTGTAAATGACATGCACGCCGATGCAGGTGGCCTCCCCGAAGCGCCAGTCAGCCAGGGCTGAGTCCACGGCCCAGAACGGCAGCGCCAGAACAAACAGGAGGTCTGCTGCTGAGAGGTGGAGGCGATACCGGTCTGTGAGGCTGCATTTGGACCTGTGTATAAAACCCAAGAGAACAAATCCGTCAGTCCATGCCCCATCTTTTAAGGGCCACAAATATACCAAGAAATTCCCAGGGGTCAAAGGTCATCAACCCTCTACCCATCCTCTCACCTGCGTTGGCATCCCAGCACGATGACCACCAGGCCGTTTCCGGTGATGCCCAGGATGAAGATCAGAGCGTAGACCACGGGCAGGAAAACCCGCTGAAGATCAGTGGTCATCAGGTGTTCCACCTCGCAGGGCCCGTCCAGATCCCCACCGACCTCTCCAGAGCCAGAACCAGAACCTGAGCCTGTGTCATTTAAGTCGTAGTCGAAGAAGATGTGCTGGAGACAGAAAGATGGAAGATAATGATGAGGGAACAAAGGGAAGGGAAGGGATTGGTGGACAAATTGCATCCTAAACACATTTGTGTGTTTAGATAAAAGTTTGTTCGACTTACCTCGAAGTACGACATGATGGAGACAGTCCTTCTCCCTTCTCAGCCGAGTGGAGTTGAGCCAGACTTGTGTTCAGAGGCGTTTTATAGCTGTGTTCATGCTCCTCCCCTAAACACTCCAGCACATCTGTGTTCCTGCTGAAACGTTTTTCCTGTTTTCGAGGTGTCAGGTGCTGATAGTGGTTCTATCACAGGATACCCACTGTTGTGTGTGTGTGTGTGTGTGTGTGTGTTTGTGTGTGTGCTCTGCTTGAATTGTTTTGGCCCTGAGGCCTTTGCTTTGTGATAATCAGGACCTATTGGCAAAAGAAAAGCATGATGATGAGAATCAAGAAATGTGTAATGTGTGTGTGTGTCTCCAATCTCCATGCTCTGATGAATCAGGACAAGAAGCTGCTCTCCGCAGAGTGTGAACACACTTGTTGTAATTGCATCATTTTCTTATATGATTCCAGCAGGCGAGTTCTTTGGGCATGAACACTGTCTTTCACTGGCAACGGACCATTAGTGTGTTTGTGTGAGTGTTCAGAGCTTCACTTCTGTCTCGATTCAACACCAACGTCATCAACATCTCTCTGAACTCTGTACCCTAACCCTGTCACAATTATAGACTTATACGAAGTTTAACTAAGAATTACTTAAATAACCGATTGAAAAAGTTATATATATAATATGTTTATTGGTTTAGCATCTTCCAAAAAGCATGGTGTGTCAGAAAGAGGACAAATAATAAAAAGAATATTAAAAGTAAAATATACAAAATAAAATGATGCAATGTCATGTAGTATCTGTAATTTCAAGTGAGTAATCAAGCTATAGTAACATCTGTCTAATATAAGTTAGACACGTGAACCGTATTAAAGCTAATTCAGTGTCATGTTATGAAAAACATTGAGTATAAAATCCTCATTGCAGATAAACCAGGTAGGATAAAAACAACGTCCAGCACGCAAACAGTCAAAAGTGACAGTATAGTGTAGAACTGTTTGAGGAGAAGTCACTAATGACAAGGAATAATTCTGAAGTTTCCCCAGAGCATCAACACAGGACAGAACATTCCAAACAGCCAGTTAATTGAATAAACAATAGATTTAAAAAAAAAAAGTGATCACATTTAGCTTATGTATTGGTTATAACTCTATTTCCTGATTCTGTATTAAATGAATCAGGATCTGATTTTGAAACAACTTGTTTTTCTGTTTTTCAACACACTATCAAGACAGTCCATCTATCATGTTCAATCTCAAAAGTGTTTCCTGCTTCACATTTACGGTTTCCACTTCACATTTAATCAACAAATGCCCATTTGAAATGGAACATGATGAGCGGTTACACTTCAAGACATGGCGTATTTATTTCATCATTTCATTTCAATTTCAATCTGAACTGAAAAGTGTCAAATGTCAGGCTTTGCTAAGGTGTCCCATGTCCCTCAGAGTATAGGCAGTATAGATCTGAGGATGAATTATAAATAGATGCCATCATTGATTAGAATTAAACTCCATGTGTGTAATGTTGAATCAGTCAGCAGACACGTTTCCTAGTTTGGAAGTTCTAACTTTAAATCCCCATCCATCCTCTCACAATACACTAATCCCACAAGTAAACAGCCCCTTATCTCGTTTTCCTTTTCCCCACCCTTCCTCCTCATTCACTGGAATCGGCACCAAGATCTCAGAAATAACATTATTGTGTAAAGCTCCTCAAATCCCCAACACTAACTTGTGTTATAAAAACGAGCCATACCTGCTTTATCCTCTACAAAATCCTCCAGATACTGTAACTTTGCAAAGTCTCCTCTTTGAACGAGAGACTTCACCGGTCTTTCTCAAACAACATTCTGAAAGTGTATGACAGGAAAGTGTCAGGCTTACAAGAGTATTCTATTTCACTGCAGCATATTTTTTAAGGCAAGGCAGTTTCATTTATACAGCACATTTAATTCTGGGGTAGCTCTACGGTGCTGTACAGGGCCATTAAAAACAACACAAGGACTAAATTTAAACTGTAAGCACAGTTTTAAAAAAGCAATTTCAGGCAGAATAAACAAATAAAAAGAGCAGAATTAAAGAGGTGAGGAGATTCAAAGTGGTAAAAGAAATGAAAAGAATAAATGAAAATAGGTTCAAGGAGAAAATGGTGGAAGTAGATAGAAATGTGTAAAATAATAAAACAAAGGTAGAATTGTGAAATAGTTTGGTTAAAGGTACACATTGCTGCATATAGATTATAGATGTAGCCGAACCAAGTCCACACTGGCTCCCTGGGACAACACATGATGGCTAATGTTACTGATCACTGCCCTGGTCTTTCCTGCCGACAGGTGGAGATGTGTGTTAATGGGGAACAGGTCGGAGTCACTGCACTGCTGATGACTGCACTGACTTATAGCAACAGCAACCCTGTGCTTGTGTATGCTGTGGAAGTGTTCTGTTTATTTGTTCTTGGCATTGTGTGGAAGCACAAGCGCTAATGGGAGCCAGAACAATTCTATCTCTCTCTAAATACTCTTTGATAACAAGGTGATTTTGATTGTGAAGATAAATAGCGCCACCATGTGGACTTTTATAGGATGAGTCTGGTTTCAAGAACCTGCAGCTCATCAATGTATAAAATTAAGTCACATCTAGTGGTGATGTTGCATGTTGCAGCTGAATCCCCATAAACTCACCTTCCCCTTCCACACGTGACTGAGAAGCTGTAGTAGCCTAAATGTTCAGTTCACAAAGCGGGTAACACATTTGAATATCTAGATTTTGGCTTCTGTGAATGTTCCCGGAGCCATTTACACGTTAATGTTTTATTAGAAATTGTATCTTTTTTCCAAATTAAAACTGCTGTTTTCTTTGAGCATTGCATTGTGGGGGAAAAAAGGTACTTCATCCATCATCACTCTGAGAAAATAAGTGTTTATTAGTCTGCAAACAGTCACTTTTTCTGTGTGGAAAATAACAAACTAAAACCCTGCTCATAAATATTGTAATTGGCAGTTAACAGTTTACATGAATATATCAAAGTAGTTCAACTTCAAAATTATAAAATATAACTTAGGAATGTGATTGAGGCTTGATATTTTACAATTCAACAAAAAGTTTATTATAAATAGCTATACATAAAAAGAAAACATAAATACAACCACATATAAATAACCAGAATTAAGAAAATAAACATTATTGTTTATGTAAAATGTAAACATAAATGTGCAACTTTTCTGCATTGTTTATTCTGTTAAACAAACTTTTCATAACACAGATACCGATATCTGAGAAAGATCGGCTTTAGTTTCGGCAAACTGAGAAATCGGTCTTGGCTTCTGGCAGAGGTTTTTTACAAACTCAGATTGAGAGAACAAAGTCAGTGTGAACACCTCGGGCCCTGTACACAGCCCGGTATATCTTTCTTCACAGCTGCATTCAGAGTCACCTAACTCCCCTCTACACCTTTATTTTTGCTCATTCATACACGATTGTACTTCTATCTTAGTGAGGACATTCATCGATATAATCAATTCATTAGCCCCGTACCCTTACCTTATATTTAAACTAAATGCCTCACCTTAACCCTCAAACAGCACATTGAAAAAGTGAGCACCAGTCAAAATGTCCTGACTTTCCAAAAATGTCCTCACTCTGTAGGGTCCATGCTTAAAATGGTCCTCACAAAGATAGAAGTACAGAAACACACACAGTGACATCCCACACATGGAGGACACTGGCTTAACTAAAACAAATGGCAGTGTCAATTTGCACGTAGAGCGGGAAAGTGAGATCCGATCACAAGTGGTCACAGGAGACACATTCCGGTTTCAGGACATTCAGATGTGAACACACGCACTTAGCGCTGGCCACTTGTGATCGGACCTCTCAGGACGGATGTTAATACCAGGTGTGTACGGGGCCACTGAAAACCTACAGAGCAACACAACAACAAGCTACATCAACACTTGAACACTGTAGCTGTTTAAAACCTTTAACACAAGGTTCAAAACAAAGCGGAGTCACCTCGCTAACATTTTTCTTTGACGATCATGCTGCTGTTGCCGCGCAGCTGGGAAAGCAGCTTTCTGAATCCACTCTTGTTTGGTGTTTTCTTCTCAGGGGGAGGATCTTTCACTTTGAGGGTGTCCAGAGGGACTGTGCAGGGAATCACCTCAACAGTCGTCTGTTTGTCCGCTTGATTGTCGCCTTTTCGATCGTCACATCTCTCAAAAGCCGGACTGCTGCTGAGACTGCTGATTGGCTGAGGGCTGCTGCCACGAGTACAGCTTCTACGGAGGTGCTGGCGGGGACTGTTGCTGTGGAGACGTCGTTGCTTAGCAGCGCGAGAACCCTGAGAGTCACCCCTTGCCCTCTTCCTCCTAATCTTCTTCTTCCTCCCCTTCATGGCTGGCACTCTGACACAGCACCGAAGGTTCCTACAACAAACACACACCGACAGGAAAGTCATTTCTGATGTTAACAGACTGACCTGCTTTGATTCTGTAGAAAATGTGCGTTAAATGTGAACAGAACCCTCACCGCTGTAGGAAAGTGCGCGGTCGCCAGCAGGCTGATGACTCTCTCTCATCAATCTCACTCTGCTTCACACCTGACTTGAGTCTTTTCTTCACCAGCTTCACATGGGTCAAAAGCTTCCTGACAACACAGAGGGGCAGCATGTGAGTTACCCTGGTTGTTGATGTGCCACTGGAAACCAGCAATTGTAAGTTTCGACCTGGGATTGACATCCGTCCTGAGAGATCTTAGTTTGTCTTTTCACACCTGGCATTGAAATGTGTCCTGAATGGGTCTCCTGTGAACTCTTGTGATCGGCTCTCACTTCACCACTCTTTTACGTCATCTGTGACAATGGGTGTGTTTGTGTTGCCAAAAGTGAGCGAGAGAAGGAGAGTGACCGGGGGCTGAATAAACGATGTGTAGCTCTGGTATGAAAAAGGATTTTGCCAATTTAATGAAAGCATTGGTCATTATGTGATGATCAGTGTTGAAATTGTGGCCGTGAACCAAACAGACGTATGGACTCTGAGAAGGATTCAAAAAAATACCTCATAGTGAAACTGTAGCAGACGAAGTAATGAGTAGTTGGATATTAATTTGTGACCAGATCTCAGGAAGCATTTTGGAGCGTTCACACCTGCACTCCGCCACGGACCACTTGTGATCAGATCCCTCTGGACGGATGCTAGTACCAGGTCTGAGTGGGGACACACACTCAGGATGTCTTACCCTCGTGCATTAGGCAGCCTTTTGGGTCTCCACTGTTTGATCAGGACCCAGTGGTCACATGTCAGAGAGTTGGGATCTGAAGGAAGAAACACAAAGATAAACATCCATCTGTGCACTGAATACACACCAGTACAATATATGCCCTAATATTTTGTTATATTTAATACTCATTTTCTCATGCAGCTTTGAGGGGCAGTTCACACAAAATGAAAAAGGGGTATGTATAACTAAGGCTGATTTATATTGAGACTTTGACCCCCGCAAATGAGAGCCATTGTTTTCTCCAGGCAAATAATATGACCTGCCAAATAAGCCATAATAGAACTATGTTATCATCCATCCATCATCATAGAGAGACATCCACCAATCCCTTTCACATTCACATGGTCAATTTAGTCTCCAATTTACCTAACACCAATCCACAAGTCTTTTTGACTGTGGGTGGAAGCTGGAGTACCGGTAGAAAACCCACGCCAACACGGGGAGAACATGCAAACACCACACCGAAAGACCCCAGCTGAACCAGGAACCTACTTGTTGTGAGGTGACTGCGACAAACCACTGCACCACCCCACTATGTGGCCAATTTACCCTCACCGACATTTCCATCTTGTTTCATATACAATAAATGAATCCACTCACCCTTGTCTAAGTCTTTGTCTTTGATTGGTGTTTTTATCTTCTCTGCTCTCTGGTAGAGCTTCTGACACGCTGAGCACAAGCTCTGTAAAGAACTCCATCTCTTGACGTTGGTGGGACAAAAGGTGGAGGGGCCAGAGGCGACGCTGCTGCTGACAGAGACGCAGTCTTCATCGAACTCGTCCACTGCTGTATCAGCGACCTCCACAGACTTTCCCTCGACCTCCTCAGCCAGAGGTTCGGCATCATGTGTGTCAGTGATGATGTCAATGAGGTCCCGGCTGCTCAACTTATTTGCATTAACTGCGCCTTTGCCATCTTCTGTCTTCTTCTGCCTCTTCTTTCCCTTCAACTTGCGCTGGATGTCATCCTCCTTAGGGCTGGGACTTCTCTGAAGGCTCTTCTTGGAGGCCTTGGATGAGCTTCTGGTATACATGGACTCTTCCCACTTCAGACAATACTCAAACGACCTGTGACAGAGAGAAAAAGTGACTCTGTATTAACACACCTGTAAAGTGCTGTGCATTGCTATGTGATCATAAACATCATACATTATATACAATCGTAATTCACTGGAGTAATAGGCTGATTTTCTTTATTTAGTTTCATGTGGGTCGTACCTGTAATATTCTACTCTTATAGACAATGAATGAACGAGCGACTCCGAGTCATCTGCCTCAGATTCACTGTCAGACGCAGGCCTGCTCATCTGAAGACAACAAACCACTTTCATAAGAGATTACAAATACAATACCTTATTAAGTATATGATCTTGTTTCTGTTAGATGTCACTTGTGAAGTGCTTAAAATGTTGTCAACCCCTCTCAACATGTGGGTGATGCTGAAGCAGAGAGATCAGTGGGCACACAGCGGACCACGTGGCAGCTACATTGTACTTTAGCTCTGAGCTCCAGCCACCATTTACTAAAGCACAACATCCACTGATCTCATGATAGTCTGTTTCTCATGATGACTCCTCTCCACAATCCATTAGGGTCCACCCCGACTTAAGGGTGGAGGATATGACCTTATGTTTGTTTTTTGACATACTTTACTTTTGAGTTTTCTAAAAACCCACTGTCAATACATGAAAGGATTTCAAGCTACATAACACAGTGAAGTGATTCTGAATCATGGACCTGGGACTGACGATGATCCAGGTTTCACAAACACTGGACTCAAAACGTCCCACAGTTACTACACTAACTACTACTACTCCTACTATTACTACAACTGCTGATACTGGTGTTGAGTAGCTCACGTTAGCATCCCGGCTAAACTAGCATGACTAAGATCTATAAACAATAATCCGACTGGTTGCTGATCTTCACTGAAACTCGGTCCACTGGGATTTTAAAATGGACTTCGTGTCGTTCACAGTTTACGTAACTTTGACCGGTTTAAACCAATCTGAAAGTATAGATCAGTTCAAAGTATGCTGAGTGTTTGTGTACATACTGTTTCCTGTAGAAAGCTCGCGGGGCTCAGCCTCAGTTTTATTCTTCCACAACAACTTTCCTGAAAGTGCGCGCGCTGAGGATCAGTATTTTTCTTCTACTGCTCTGCCGCGGGGAGTGAGCGGCACGCTACCGCCCCCAGCTGGACAGGCGTCCCAATAGCAAGAACCGAACATTCAAAAAATGATTCATTATATAACTTTACTTCTCTGCTGTTTGATCCAAAACTTTTTTCTTCACAACTTTATCAAAACAAGTCTATACATCAAGACAATTACGATTTGAAATTTTAATACAAGTTGGACATTTGCCAATTAAAAGAGATATAACTTAAATTAATTGAGATTAGACCAACTGGTGTATTGGTCATTTATCACCACACACGTTTTATGCAGATATCTATGAAGATTTTCAGACAACCAGTTCACGGTATCTTCAGGAGTTGTAGATCTAAAAGCTCTCTGAATGTAAATGACCCCCCGTCCATCATGGATGCATTTGCATACAGACTGATCCCCTCTCCACTGTGACTCTTCACGAGTTTGGCAGGGGCCATGCTAACTTCTCTGCTGCAGGCTAACAGTATTCCAGAGGACCAATCAAACTCACAACACTGCAGCAAACCTTGAGACTGGACTCTGATTGATTGTCAAACAAGGACTTTGGACACACCTCAATCTGACAGGAATTTCAACAATCCACAGCCAGACACAGGAACTGGAGCGGAGGGATCAGGTTACCAGAACCACTAAAGAACAGCTTAGGGATTGTTGTCTTAACTTGTTTTTTTCTCTCACTTTCTGCCTCCTTTAATTCTGTGTTGGACACAGTGAGGTGTGTGGACACACGGAACGAGAACAATGTGGAAGGCAGCAGCGTTTATGTTCGTGCTGCTACACACAGATATGCAGGTGATAGGGGATCCGGATAAGACTGAGACAGAAACATCTAAGGTAGAGAACCAGCAGCAGACAGACGGTATTTTTCCAAGTCATGCTGCCTCCTCTGCATACTCCGGTAAGCTGCTAATTGTACCCATGGATGGGAGCCACTGGGTGACCATGAAGGCCATTGCCCAAGAAATGGGTCGCCGTGGACACCGGGTCACCGTGGTGATACCAGAGGTCAGCATACGGATGGGTCCGGGGGAACACTACGACACCGTGACTCATCCCGTTCCCTACGACAAGGCTCACATGGATTCTGTGTTGTCCATGAACAAAGACATGATTCAGAAGTCTGCAGAGCCCTTCATGGAGAAGATGAAGAAACGATTCTCAAGATTCCAGAAAGTGGCAGAAATCCTTCACATCACAGCAGAAAGTCTACTGTTCAATGACAGCCTCATCTCACATCTGGCAGAGCAGGTGAGTGCAAATACAGTGGCCGAACACAACCTCTGGAGATTATGTTACTGAGAAGAAACCCCTTTATCTACTTACTAACTCCACAAACATTTGTCTATATGTGGAACATCTCGCAAACCATTTATATGACCGACTTCACAATTTTGTATTGTAAATTGCCTGAGAAAGTTCAGTGCTGAGTTTTGTGAGATTTAAACAAACAATGCCTCCCTTCTGCTGTACGAGTTATAGATGGTTATAAGTAAGTAAGTATGGTTATTGAGTATATTTGCTCTTTATGAGACAGAGATGCAATAAAAAAACATCGACCCATCATCCTGTCCCCTCACTCTGCAGGGCTTCGATGCCATGTTGACAGACCCCATGGTCCCCACAGGCGCACTGATGGCTCGGAAATTTGGTGAGTTCTTTTTAGTACATTTTATGTTTATTACATTACAGAGTTATTTTAATTCTACATATCTGTGTTATTGCTACTTTGCTCTGTGTGCAATGCCCTGGACATGTCCTTGACAACACAATAATTTCCCATTTTGGGATCAATAAAGTACATATCTACCTGCATATTTGGTCCCCTATAATCGCTGAATCGTTTTCAGGTATCCCCATTGTTAATGTGCTGAGAGGAATTCCATGTTCCTTGGATATAAAATCTTCTGGCTGCCCTGCCCCACCCTCATATGTGCCCCGCTTTTTGACTGGATACACCGATACAATGAGCTTCAAGCAGAGGGTTGTCAACACTTTGGTGAGCATTTGCAGGTAGTTTCACAAATATAGCTGAACTGTGTCGTCCCTATCTGTCGCCTCATACTCCTCTCAGTGATATTCTGAACCTTCCTCCAGGTGTTATCTATCTAGCTTCCGTACTCAACCCTGGACCCCATGCGGAGGGGGGGGGGGGGGGGGGGTGGCACGGGGGGCTGAATTTTAACAGTACTACAATAAATAAGACAATTTATAGATACTTTTTCTTTCCCACGTATTTTTGTGGAAACACTAAATGCTCCATTGATAAATATATATTTGTAATGGTGTGGCTGTAAATCGAAGCTATAGAGCTAACAGTAAACAAGGAATTACATAAATGTGGACTTCACTCACTCTCAGGCCGTACAGGGATGTTGAATATAATTATCCTCTCTGTGTAAATTGTGGCCCTTTATGGCCCCTGAATTAATCAGCCACTGCTCTATTGCATACAGCAATAGAGAAAAGGGGACTCTGTATTTGAGCTAAAATAAGATAAGATAAGATAAGACAAAATAAGATAAGAATATTAATCTTGAAGGAAAACCCTGTGCCATCTTGCACATGTGATTCAATAATGCAAACAATCATCAATTATCTAACATCCTGCTCTGGTGCAATATCGTTTATTATTAATCAATATGTAGAATGAGACTTTGTGTAGAAGATAAGATAAAGTAAAAGTAATAATAAGTAAATAGATAATCTTTCACCGATTTTACTCCATGTGCTATCATCCTGGGCCAGAGCTATGCCTCGACAAATGTACTGTACCACTATCCAACTGCCCAGGGTTTAACAATGGGTTTGTTTAAAGGCAGCAGAAGCTCTTGGTGTCCGTGATGGCCCAGTTAAACTTGGGCTTATTAACTGCATGCCTCATATTTATGAAAGCTCAGCATTGTAAATGTTGAACTCAAATAATTGAACTCCACCTTCAATGATCAACACCTTACTTTGTGCATGTATTTATGGTCCTGACTCCTGCAGGTATCTTTGTGGGAGCCGCTGCTCTGCCGATTGCTGTACTGGCATTTTGACAATATAGCCTTTGAGTTCCTAGGAGAGAAGGTGGGCATCGCTGAGGTGCTGTCAGACTCTGATATCTGGCTGATGAGGTAACATGTTTTTTCTTTATTGATATGCGGGAGAAGAAAACTTGACAACCTGACAGTCAAATATTACACAAAACAGGGGGCTTTTACTGCTGCTCTACTTTCCTTGTGAACGATCATGCCACTGAATGTCAAATAGATCTCATACATTTTCTCACACTGTGTTGAAATATAGGTTGGACTTCACAATGGAGTTCCCACGTCCTCTCATGCCAAATGTAGTACTAGTTGGTGGCATCAACTGCAATGTGAGAGCTCCTCTCCCTGAGGTAAGATCCCCTGTGTTCTGCTTGGGACAAATAGATACATCTATATATTAATTTCCTAAATACTACAAATATAGATCATATTGCTAATAGGTCTATTTTTTAATATTGCAAGTTGAGAAACACAACATTGAGAATAATTGCAAGGGCATTTAAGGGAATCATTATTCCTATTTGTCTAAAAACAAGAAGGTGAATGTAAACACAAAGTTATTATCATTACAATGGTACAAATAAATACTTAATATAGATGTATTTAAATAATGATTTAATATATATACTAATTCAATTTAGATGTATATAAAATTGTATAAATATCCATTATAAAATATATACAAATGCAATTTGTAATTGTACTGGTTTTACTTTTTTAAAATGCTATATAAATAAAGTTTATCATTTTTACTATTATTATTACCCAGATTAATCTGCAAGTTTTATATTTTAACCATTTAAAAAATCTTAAATTTTCAGGAATTTCTTTAGATGAATTTCTCTCTGTTCCTTCAAGATTATCATTTATATTAACGTTAATGTACCATATTAAATGTTATCAGGCTCACCCAATATTTTCTTTCTTTCTAAATAACAGAGAATCTGTTTAGGAAAACATAATTTTAAAAAGAGTGAGAGTTGATTGTGGGTTTCTTGAGTTCATTTGTTTTGTTTTGGTTTGTTGCAGCATTTGGAGTCCTGGGTGTCAGGGGAGCACGGGTTTGTGGTGTTCACTCTGGGCACCATGGTGTCAGATCTCCCAGAAGAAATTGCCTCTATCTTCTTAGAGGTTTTCAGGCGGATTCCACAAAAAGTGAATAAATGCATACATACACATACTGAAATTGGACACGCATTTTATGTCATTGAAAGAAAAATAATGGTCAGATTGCTTCTTTTGACAGGTGATATGGAGATATACAGGTCAGGTTCCTGACAACGTCCCAGGAAACGTGAAGATAATGAGCTGGGTGCCTCAGAATGATCTGCTCGGTCAGTGGATGCGTTACATATCAAATCGTTTCAGACATCTTCCAGTGTTTGGCCTGTTCGACTAACCTTATGCATGTTTTCATGTTAGCACATTCTGGAGCCCGGGCTTTCATCACGCACGCTGGATCACACGGTCTATACGAGGGACTGTGTCACGCTGTTCCCATGGTGATGCTGCCGCTAGGCGGGGACCAACCTGACAACGCTAGGAGAATGGCGAGCAGGGGAGTGGGAGTCGAGTTGGATATTTCTTCTATCACTACAGAAAGCCTGCTTCAGGCACTGAATGAGGTCATAAATGACATCAGGTGAGGGGTCAGAAGGTCGCCATGTGGTTGCCAGTTTTTCGGTCTCCTTTTAACTGGATTATTTCAGTGTTGTGATCCTAAACTCACCTGTTTCATTTGTATGTGTCTAGGTATAGAGAAAATATACAGAAGCTGTCAGCTATCCATAAAGACCGGCCGACTGAGCCTCTCGACCTGGCGGTGTACTGGACAGAATATGCGATGCGCCACAAAGGGGCGAAACATCTTAAATCAGCCGGCCAGAAACTCAACTGGATCCAGTACTATTGCCTGGATGTGATATTGCTCCTAGTTACTGTAGCTCTGGTTTTAGGAATACTGACGGCAAAATGCATGAAACTGTGCTACCGGAAACTGAGCAGGAAAACGAAACTGGACTAAATGTTCACGGAGAGTGTGTAAGAAGAATAAGTGAAGTCATGTGGTGACCAAATAGACATTTAATAAAGAAAACAGAATATTATCACACTCCAGTATGGTCGGGTTTTGAGGGACTACGATGAGCATTAGTGTCCACCCTTCTTTGGTGGGAACAGGGCGTACTCTACAGCCAGAGCCACGGTAAAGGCAGCGAAGCCCCACTTGAATCCTTTCAGCAGCACGTCTGAAAAGGTCACAGCACGAGCGAAGCCGCCAGAGTATCTCCACGCCTCATTACTGCAGAGAGAGGGGAGAACGACAGGGAGCAGTGTCAGGAATCGAACTGGGTACACGACAACGTCATGTTTACCTCATGCAGGTAAAAGTACTGACCGTGCCCACGGGTCCTTGAGGCCCCTAGCTGCCAGCCTCTCCTTCGTGAACTCCAGGGGTGTTCCTTCAACCTTCCACTGTCGCCAATCTGGCATGGACATTTTGCTGGGGCCGTGGTCACCTCCCATTCTGAAACACATACAACAGCAATTTGTCAGTGGTTTTAGTGGTTAAAATCAGCCCTTGGATTTTTATTTTGTGCTTTTCATGTCATCTTTTCAAATGTCTCAATGATTTCATGCAACCAGAAAATACATTGGAGATGGTAAAAATGTTGGTAGGAAAAAGTTTAGTGAAGCTTTGGAATGACCCACTTCTGTGTATGAAGTTATAGTAATGAACTCCAACTATATGTCCATCAAGTTTAAATTCACTGGATCCAGATTTTTATTTGGATCTGCAACAAATTGCACAGTCATAAATATAAGTCAGTCATATAACATATTTTCAATGTAGGTTGGAAAAATAATGTGAACCAGTCAGCTATAACATCATCTATACCCATAACCAAGTCAGGAGTTTGAAACTACATTGAAAAAACACTCAAGACATCATGGGTTTGTACTTCACAATTATGAACTGATGAGGACCATGCATCAGAAAAAACAGACCTCAGCAGACTTACAGGTGTAGATCTGCATTAAACTGGAGACTTGCAGTTATCTCAAAGACTTAGATAAATCTTTACACACTCCGACAAACTGTTAACAGGAGATGATATAGTTTCTCTGCCCAGAAGTGGGAGTTCTCAAAAGAGGGTTCCACAAACCGAACCCAGTGCACAGTGAGGTCAAATGAAGCACATAATAGCAGCTAAATGTTACTAATGATTCATCGGAGCTGGTAATAATGATTGTAAATAGTCTACCGTCCATAAATCATTGACCTGGCACAGAGACCATGGTAGGTACACCATGGCACCACCACCAGGGCACCTTGACAAACAACACAGAACAACACGACTGGGGAAATCTTCTGTGGACTCAGGAGGAAGGCAGGTATGCAAACCAAAATAAAAACATCAGCTCCAATGGGAAGAGTGAAGTACGGAGCGTCATGACTCCAGGTATTTGTGCTTCCTCAGCCCAAACAGCTTGACATCATTGAGAGGAGAATTATACTTGCATGCACTGATGTTGATGGGCTGTCAATAACAACATTTGACCTCCGCAGTAGAGTTTATACGTTACTTCCTGCTTCGCCTGCTGCATTGCCCCTCACCTGAATGCTCAGGAGATTTCTGTTTGGTTGTGGACACGTTTGAGCAGAGAATCTCCTGTTGCTTTCTTTAAACAAATTGTATTGTAATAATGCATAATGATGTCAACATATTGTAACATTATTGGTTACAAAAGTTTATGCATTACTAATGTATAAGGAATATATACTGTTGAGATGATGATGTTTATTGTCCAATAGGTTTCAGAAATACTCAAGAACATCTTCTGACTTCTTCATTACCTCGCTTATCATATAAAGGGAATTATTTTTTCATCATTATCAGCTTGAGAATTGAGATGATCTCCAAGGCTCTGGAAAATGTGTATCTTGGATCACATATTTGTTGACCTTTGACCAATCCAAAAGTTAATCATTTGGAGATACCCTCCCAAGTTATAATGCCAACAAGTTTGGCGAAAGTCCATCCATGCTTCGTGTACATATGTGCAGAAAGGACAGAAAACTAAACAAATTAAATATAACTTTCAAACTGAAGGTGAACCTCCCTCTAAAAGCAGACATGTAAAAAAAAAAAAAAAGAGAGGTGGGGGGTTAAATGTTCTGGTCAGTTTTTAAAACTACTGCAAGGACTTGTGACTCATTTATTTAGAGGTGATGAGGAGTCAATGGAAAAGAACATTGGATATTTGTTATATCTTGGGATGAGATGTCCAAATTTTCTGTTTCGTAAATTATGACAGAATTATACCGATGCTTCTAGCGCATTATTATTAGTATTTATTATTCTACATCAATACAACTTTTAAATAAAGATGTCATCCACGCTGTAACAGTTCCCTACTGCTGTCACTTGGTCCAGCGCTTGTGAATACACGATCACACCTGCCAGACTCTAAAAGTTGCTCTTCCAGTCGTGGTCTTACGGTAAAAAGACAAACGTTTAAAGTTTAATTACACTTATTATGGATGTTTGATTTTATTTCCAAACAAGCAAATATAAAGTAGAATGAAATGGAACATTATATATATATATATATATATATGATATTTTGGAAATTTGGAGGCACAATTGGCTCCTTTTTAATTATGGCACTCATAACCTGATCATATTAAATATTAAAAATCCTTGAGAGGTGACACAGATATTTCACTTCCACCTCTTTCATGGTGACCCCCACTATCTGTATGTCAAGCTTCAGACGATTTTACTGCAGAGTATAGTAGTTTAAAGGGTGTAGTTGGCTCCATTTTGATTCTTTCAATCATAACCTGCTAATATTAAATATGAATCTTAAATAAATGCCTTGGGAGGTGACAGATATTCTCCTCCCCTTGTTGTTGTGACCCTCACTGGCTGTATGAGCCAACCTGACATGCAGGCACTGGGGGTCGTCCCTGATCATCTGACACAAAGCTGACGTTATCAATTCTGAAATCATTGATTTCTCGGGTAAAGTGACGAATAAATTAAATGATAATTTCATACATCGTGAAATCAAACTCGAATTTGTGTGGCGGAGGCGAACGTCGTTAGCTGGACAGCATTAGGCTAGTTAGCTACGATCTTTCGCTTCTTGAATACAACGGTCTCTCCGACACTTCAACTCACGTAGTTCTTCGTGTGAACAAATGTTGTATCAGCCAGTGTGACAGAGTGAAGCAGATGCAATGATGAAATCACATGTATGAAGAAAACACACGAACCTGAGCGGTTTGTTGTGACCTCTGCTGCTGGGCTAAACGTTGCGACAGATAGCAACGATTTACGAGTGCTACGGCCGAGCGCCAGGACCAAAATACCAACGCTTTTTTTCCCCGCAGAGAAATTACAGCAAAGCCCATCCCTTGATTTACAGAAACTGCGGTTTCTCTATAAAATATAAAACTTTATACAATTATTGTTTCGACATTTTACTTCATTGCTTTTGCAATATCAGTTTGACGATTTATGGAAATTATAAAGCAGAAGTTGTTTGAGCATTTCAAAATAAAACACAATATTAATAACACACATTTATCATTAATGGTATCCAGGATGTTAACTCAAAATGTTAATATACACACTTATTCCATAAATCTTCTGGTTTGCTGTTCTAAAAGTAATTTGCAGTCATTGGCATTTTGTGGTAAAATATTTTTTATTATTATTTAAAATTAGTTATGTTTTTTTATTTGAATGACAAAGAATTTTACATTTGCATCATCCCCTTCAAATTAAAATACAAAGGAAAAACAGCTCAACATTTCATTATGTTATGAAAAGATTATGTAATTTTACATCACAACTGCATGCCAAAGACATTCAGTGTAAGGCTTCTGTTCTCCATACATGACTGAACCTTTCCTGATGGAACATTTAGAAATCAAGAATATACCAAAGACAAATAAAAAAACTGCACCAATCAAAAATGATCTTGATTTCAACATTGTACAGCTCTTATTATTGAAACTGTCTCAGTGACACAAAATCACAAAAGCTTCACTATTTTTCAAAATTATTTACAATATTACATTCTTGTTTGTGTCTGTTGTGTTTATTTGCGAAGCACTTTGCAACAATTTAGCAATTGTTTCAAACTTTTACTTACAAAATTACAAAGTTATTTGAGAAAGACAATTGCTCTTCATAATTGATGTCACACACCATTAGACAAGAAACAATTAACTCATGTTGCTACAAAACTTCAAAAAATTATGTACACTACTCTAATAATCAAATTAACTGTCTTACACTAAACATCCATGATGCCCCTTGGCTAATTGTGCCATAATGTATTAGGCTCAGACTGCATCACATCACAATTTGCTTTGTGGGTGGAGCAGGTCGTTCAGAGCATCCAGGTTCTCCCCTTCTGGGGCTTCAGGCCACGAACTATGGTCTGGAGACAAACAGACAGGAAGTTAGAAAATACTGCAAATATGCATTCATACTGCAAAGTGTAGACGAGTGTGTATCTTAAAAGTGTTCATACTGGGTATCTCCCATGGGGAATGGTACAGACTCTGTCCTGCATCAACCCTCAGAGTGGCTCCAGAGATGTAGGAGGCGGTGGGAGAGAGCAGGAAACACACAGCTGATGAGATCTGCAGAGAAACACAGTGAGGATATTACATGACCAGACAACAGCTATTGCAGTGTGGTGTTTTTAATAAGCAGTGTCAGCCATGAATACACTGATTCTTTACAGAGCAAATTATTATATACAGTCAATGGCCACTGACTGCTCATCAGGTGCACCTGTACACTCAAATGTCATGCAATGCAACAGCTCTGCCACAAACTGTATCATGATGTTCGGTTACTTTCAGAGATGTTGAGCTACACTTTTAAGCAGATAAGAGGGCCAATATAAAAAAAATGACTTTCTGTGATAAAATTATTATATTTTCACTTTACAGTATACTTGAACATGGCAGCTACAGTGTGGTTAATGAACTCACATAGATAACTAGTGCAGAGCCTGTTCTAAACCTGCCTACCGTCTCATAACATTAATACTTGCGCACCGTGCTGTGAACGGATCGGGTCCAGTCTACATCCAGGACATGGTGAAACGTTACACCCCAGCCCGTTCACTCCGCTCTGCATCTGCCAATCGGCTTGTTGCTCCCTCACTGCAAGCTAAACACTCATCAAAATCACGCCTGTTTGCTTTCCTTGCTCCTAAATGGTGGAATGAGCTCCCCAATGACATCAGGACAGCAGAAAGTCTACACATCTTCTGCCGCAAACTAAAAACACACCTCTTCCGACTATACCTTGAATACAAATTTAAACTAACAATTTAGTATCAATTACTTATAGCACTTTTTAGTTTAGCTTTTTTGAAGAAATTGTACTTTATTGATTATTGTTGTTCTGGGCTTGTACCCTCATGGTTGAATGCACTAATTGCAATTCGTTTTGGATAAAAGCATCAGCTAAATGAAATTTGATGTAATGTAATGTAATGTCTGTTTGGAATGGGCTGTTTGTTAAGTCTGTGGTAACGCAGGTTGCGGCTTTCTTTCCGAAACTGATAAAGTGAATTGCAGTGGCAGAAGACCTCTCTCAGACAGAGAGACAGACCGACAGATAGATAACATTGCTAAGTTGCAGTTATTGTGTCATTCAGTGGTAACACACCTCTTCTGGTACTCCCAGTCTCTTTGCAGGGCTATATGGAATAGACATCTTGAATAGACTTGGTCCAAGCTCCTTGTAGTTCTCCATTGCAGTTTTGGAAAAGATTGTACCCTGCAACCAGACAAATGCACAAGCTTAATACTGACACAAAATCAAAAAAACTTCAAAACTGATTCTCCACCGACTCATGAATGGTACGTACTGGTGCCACAGCGTTGACTCGGACCCCTGCCGGAGACCACTCGATGGCCAGACTCTTGGTTAGATTATCCACTGCTGCCCTCGCAGCTCCTGTGTGGCTGCACAGGAAAGAGGTGTTACAGGAGAAGAGGAAAAGAGCGTGCGAGTTTGTATGTTTGTGTATGAATCTGGAGGGAGGTGGTGCTTACGCCATGCCCGGGAATCCCTTCCACATGTCAGCGATGATGTTGACGATCACACCTCCGTGCTGTTTCATCCATGAGGCGTAGACTGTGTGGAGAGGACGGCAACACAGTCACAAGAGAGAACTTCAAAACACACTAACTTGGTGTTCGCTGGCTGCAGCTCACCCTCCTTGCAGCAGTGGAAGGTTCCAGTCAGGTTGGTGTCTATCACCGCCTTCCAGCCCTTAGAGGACATGTGCTCTGCTGGGCTGCTGAACTGACCTCCGCCATTGTTCACCAGATAGTCGATGCGGCCAAACTGCTTCAGCACGGAGGACATGAGAGCCTTCACCTGCAGCACACGGAGTGAAATAAAGAGATTATTCCTCACAAGCAGGTGATCACGCACTGGGGCTCAGTGGGAGGGAGGCTCACCTCGTCCTCGCTGCGGATGTTGCACGCTACAGGGGTGACACGTGCGGGGCTGGAGGGAGGGATTTTTTGTCTCATCTCCTGGGCTGCGACCTCCAGCCTCTCTGCCTTCCTGCTGGAGATCACCACACTGCAGCCTGAGGTGAAAAACGTAGTCAGTTTGTCTTGAAAAGCAGCTAATGAGCATAAGAACATGTTGTCTCCTTTGACTCATAAGAAATGTATCATCTTCTTTTTGGAACATTACTAAAGTCTGATTTGTTTCTCCTAAACCTCCCTTAGGATAAATAAGGAGCAAAGAGATGAAAGATAAAAGTTCATGACCAGGAGTTCTTCTGATGTTATCATTGGTTTCTCTGAGTTTTCTTGGGGTTTGAATTGTATCACTGAGACAAATGTCAGATATTTTCTAGGCTTGTAGGTATTTATTTATTTATTTATATATTAACTGATGGAGATGAAGAGTGAAGCCACCACAGTCTCTTTGAATAACTGCTCCTGCTACTTTTCATATGGATGACAGAAGACATTACAGTTGATTTGTTATCATCTCAGATCACCATGTGAAAATTATCTTTATCCAGCAATAACAATGGTGGAGTAAATGTTTGATTAACATTCTTTTGACCATACTAAGATTTATCTGTTCTACTGACAGTTGCAGTCAAAGTTTCCATCGTACTCGCATATAACTCATATCAGTTTTACTTTATTCTGAGCCTCCGCTGGATTTAAACAGTGACACTTGTGTCGGGGGGTCAACACACAGTGTCTTGTTAGTGTGTCGAAGTTCACTTGACTGTTGCTGACAGTCAGACAGATTCTGTTCCCTTCAACAATAACAACCCACGAAAATGACCGAGCCTCGTGCACGCTCCACTCACCCAGCTCCAGCAGCTCAGCAGAAATAGCTTTACCGATACCGGTGCCTCCTCCCGTTACTATCGCGACTTTGTTGTTAAACAAGCCCGGTCTAAAAACACTGGCGGCCGCCATGTTTGCTTCTGACACTGCTGAGTGAGCTTGGCTGCAGAGCTCCACTGTGAGGCCGCCTCCGGTGCAGACTCCGGACCGGAAATCTACTTAAAAACAATATAAATAAAATCGAACAAATACTTCCGGTCAAGGATTTGTTGGTTGAATAATAATTACTCAGTCTTATCAGTAAATAAATATTCGCTATTTATTTATTTTGTCAACATAAGACATTAACTCCGTCCAGCAACATCAATTTGTCAAAAAAAGTAGATCTCATTAATTGAACAATCGGAAATTAAGTCTGTGTTTTTACTTCTCATCCATGATTCACCCTTTTGAAGAATAATTTATTTTTAGGATTTAATTAAAATCAGCTTCATTCAATATGAAAAACTGACAACTGTGGGTATTTCACATGACACACTAAGCTGATCTGGTTACTTCCAACTGTAACCAGCAGGAATGGCTAAGTTAAAACCACATTATTCAAATAATCACCCGCTTATTGTCATGGTTCTTAACATCTTATTTTTAGGCCTATTTATGATATACAGCAGGCCCCTCTGTTGTGCCACGAAAGAACCAATACCTAAATGTACCATCTACTATGCTGCAACGTTAGCAACTCATTTGACTATTATAATGTATATAGTTGGTTTAAACTTTTGTATATTGCTCGACTTGTGATTGTTTATCATTTGGCTTTCCTTGTGTTTTTTATTTTATACACACTCTTTCCCAACATTGATTTCAAATTTGGTTTAAACTGCCTGTGCTATTTCTCACCTTCTGCTGCTGAAACACTTACATTTACCCTGGGTGAGGAGGCAATAAATGACTAATCTTAAAATATAAAAAAATAGCTCTCTGATCTCCATGCTTTAATTAAAGCATGGAGATTTCTCAAGAGCTGTGCAGCCTCTGCCAGTTCCTCTTTCTCCATCTTCAGTGCAACAGGCAGACACTCGGCCCTTTGTCAGAAGTTTTGTGGCAATTGATTCCAGTGGTGTTACTTTGCTGCTATATTAAGATATTCAAATTACTACCTAGGTTAATTTTCCTCAGTAGGGAGCCTACTTTGAGATGATTGTTTTTTATAGACAAATTTAAAATATTATTTTTCCTTTACCCCTTACTAAAATAGCATACTGAATACATTCAACTTTTCTTGGGGTTTAGTCAGTTATTTTCTACTTTCGATAGTTGAAATGTTTTTCATCAGTTTTAAACTAAATACTCAGAAAGCATTCAGTTTTGTGATCTAAGTTTTGGTTAATTAAAGAATGTTATATCTGGTCAGAATCACCATACACCCCCTACCAATTATAGCTTTTAATTTCACCATGATTTTTTATTTTTAGTTTGCACAATTATTCCTCTTATTTTTAAGTGTTTAAGTGCAATAGGTTTTGTTTGTGTAGTGACACAAAAAATGTCCATCAAAGACTGAGTCACATGTGAACCCATTCTATGCTGTTCTACTCATAGCATAAATATCTCAATGATAATCTGTCAAAATTCACTGACACTTGCCCCTTGCATTAACATTAGTAGAGCATACAAGAAATACTCTGGTAAACAGATACGTGGACTTCAGCCATTATTGATGCGAAAAAACCTTGTATCCGTCAAGCCAGTAGCTATATGTAAAAACATCTGTAGTCTAGATTTAAGATATACATGTTTATCAAACAACCATTTATAATGGCAATTTATCAGCATGTGCTACCCTTTTGATCCGACTCAGTGTTCTAAAATTTGCTGCAGATTTATTGGGCAGAGGTTACTTAGAAAATACAGCAACCTGAACTCAGAGTGACCGCACTCAAATCTGTGGGTTACTCACCACTTGCTTAAGGAGCAGTGCAGGTGTTGCCTGCCAACCAAATGCAGGACAGGAGAAAATCCTTTCACCTGCGATACCACCCTTATAAGTTGTAATTAGAGTGCTACGTTATAAAGTAAATGAACGAAGAGACAAACAAGGGATTCCACTCCAGACCGCTTTATTTTGGAGACGTTGGTCATGTCCAGCCGGTTAATTTATAGAAAACTAAGTCCCATATCCACCAGTGATTGATTCACTGGTTTACTGGTCCTTCAACTCCTTCAGTCTCCTGATGGCGGACTTGACTGTGACAGCGGACGTTGTGCTGAAAAATATATAAAAGATTACTTACAAAAGGTTCATTTTAATGAAAAGACCAACCCCAAACCCACAGGCTTTATAATACATATCGTGTCATACCAAACTTTAACTCGACAATTCTTAATAACAAGCTACCCTGAATTTTATTTGGGAAATCTGGTGTGAGGATACTTTGTTTCACTCCATTTTAAATGGGATATAAATTGTTTTCTTAATTTACCATATTATAGTCTAGCATAGACACTTATAATTAATTTAAATGAAACTTTACGCTGTATAATTAGGAGTTCTCTCCACACACTTATTACACATATACACCTATTGAATTAAAAAGAAACCTACTTGTACGTCCAGGCGCCTCCAGCCACTGTCTTCCTGCAGGACCCACAATGCCAGATACCAACAGCCCTCCTCTTCATCTTGGTCTGTAAATATGTGTACAACAGATTAATGACACATAAATACATTATATTGTACTGGTTCAATATACAAACTTTTAGATTGGAATCAACTTTAAACATCAAGATCAGTGCCATCTAATGGTCCGATCCCCAGCTCCTCCAGTCTGCATTCTCAAGTGACAAGATACTTTTATTAAGACACCGACAGTTGAGTGTATGGAGGGGCTCGCTGTGTGTACAAGTGCTGCATGAATCAGTGTGAATGCCTTTTAGAATGGTCCATAACACTAGACAAGTTTTGTGTACATTCACTCCTGCCATTCAATGAGGGCGTTGCTAACACCACATTCTCCAAAACATCAACTTCAACTAGTACAGCCCACTTTGAAGTCTTCCTTACCTTGCCGCAGAAAGAGCAGGTGTATTTAGCGTGCTGGGAGATCTCAATTTTCTTCACCATCTTCCTCAGCGACGCGCCGTAACGCGTGCCGTATTTACCAACGATCCCCACCTTCTTAGTGCGCTTGGCCTGTGGACAAGATAGTGACACAATAAGTAACATTATAGCTGGGGCACATAGTAATACACCCAACACGTCATTTAATTTCCCATAAGATCCGTGTCTTACAGAGTTCTTAAATAATAACTAAACTAAGTTGAAACCCTGTAAAAGTCAGTATAGTATGGGTTACATAATGACATCTGAACGTGTCGGGGACATACACCATGTGGTGTCACTTATTGTATTATTGAACACATTCAGAACCAGCTCCTTCCGCAGAAGTGCAAACAGCTATGCTACACAAGCTTTCGTTAGCATGTTAGCCACATAGCTAACTTCAACCAGATCAACAACCCTGAGCCGAGTCAGGACACGACGGGCTCCAGTGCGACAAGAATATTCCGCTTGACTTTTAAACGGTGGCTCCTATATGGGCTAACACTAGCCACAGTGAAGCTCGCAGCCCGCCCGGCACTGACACCTGGTGAGAGTAGCCATGGTGGCGGCCATTTCTGTCCCAATGGGAAATGAAAACATCGTTTTTCCTGGTAACACAATCACTAATCGTACACAATAAACGATCGGGTGTAAAAGAGGGAACATGACAATTGCACAGAATGTTTCATCGTGTCATTTATGGCACAGAAACCATTAGATTGACGCGGATTACACCGCGGACATTCTTCGCTCACCATCTTTTCAGTGGAGACGTGGGTCCAAAGAGAGAGAGCTTGGTGCGCAGGCGCGATTTACCCCCTCCATTCCGCTGCATTGTGGGACATGGAGTTTTTTATATAACACTACACTAAATTTAAGACATTACGATAAAACTTCACACAAAATAAACAGCTGAGTTATTGCTCTGCTTTTCAGGTTGTTCGACTATGAATAATAAGTCTTTGGAAAAATTTCTAAAAAATAATTGAATGAACTCGTAACTAGGGACGCTTCTGTCGATCCGCACAGGCGCACTCCTGTTATGGACGACAACATCCTCACTGCTCGGTTGAAATGTTTGCCCGCTCGTCATAATGCGGCTTTTGTTGTTAGTTGAAGATATACAACATTAGATCTTTAATTTATTGTGGACTTAGTAAGCGGATATGAAGCTAACACGGAAACTGGTGCTCGCCAAGGCGAAGGCCTCCGACCTGGACAGCGTGAAGAAACTAAACTGCTGGTACGTGTTTACATCGGAGCAGCACACCTCCGGTATAATTGACTTCATGACAGCTGCAGCTTTTATTTGTATATATTATAGTTATGGTAACGTTACTGTCTATTTTTTTTGCAGGGGATGCAACCTTACTGATGTGAGTACTAAAACAGCGGATCGTATTATTATTATATTTATTTATTCTGATCCAGTGGTGGACAGTAACTAAGTACATTTACTCATATACTGTACCTAAGTACATATAAGAGTTGCTTGTACTTTTCATTAGTAATCGGCTTTATACTTTCGTCTCCACGACATTAGTCTGACAGCTATAGTTTTCATATGTCAGTGTAACCATGTCTCCAGATGTGTTGATTCTGAATGTTTGTGATTAAACTGGAGGACAAACTGCTCGTTTAAGTGTTGAGAACATTCTAAATTAATTATTTTAAAGCCCTCTTGAATCAGCTGGAAAAGGATCAGCACAAAGCTGAAAATGTTTCATGAGCTCAAGAAAAGTTGAGACTCTTTAGAGACATGTGCTTCTCACAGATGTGCTTATCCTATATAAATTGAAGGATTTCTGTAGATTAAACTACACAACAGTATATAAAGTAGTTCAAATGAGCTCAGCCTGAAACATCTCCAGAAACATCGACAGGAGTACCATGCACTGTTGTTCTCTATTGTTCATAACATAAATGCTCCTTTATACTCTGTCCTCCCAGATTTCAATCTTCTCTCAAATACCCAACATTACGGTGCTGACACTGAGGTGAGTAAGACACATGTTACTGTTGACACTGACATTACTATTACACAGAATTATTCCGCATGAACGCTGAATCCTGGCCGTGATCTTCTTCCTCCTCTCTCTGCAGTGTCAACTGCATCTCGTCTCTTGCTCCTCTGGCTGATTGTCTGTCTCTGTGTGAGCTCTATCTGAGGAGGAACATGATTCCCTCTCTCTCCGAGCTCTCGCACCTGCGCCCGTTGACACGTCTCCGGGTGCTCTGGTTTGCCGAGAACCCGTGCTGTGGAACAGATTCTAGACAGTATCGGCTTACTGTGCTGCGCTGCCTGCCTCATCTCCAGAGGCTGGACAACCAGGGTGAGTGTGCAGATGACTTTGATGTATCCAGGTGATTTGGATAAAACACATATCGGTGATGAGGTGATGTATTAAGGCACACCTGTATGTTGGCGAAGCAATCTTACCTCAGATTCTGATCTGACCACATGATCTTCAGTACAGATAAAGTCAGTTGTCATTTAAAAAAATTATCATATTGGCTTAAAAGTTGAAGTTGTAAGTTCATTTTTGACCTTGAAACCAGCAGTTGACAAAACAATGGCACTTTCGCGGCTGTTCTGCATCTGTTGTACAGCTCACACCTGTGATGTGTATGATGTTTTGTGTATAAAGTAGTGACAGAGGATGAGATGGCACTCGCTATGATGGAGGGTGATGTGGTCACCATGCCGCCAGACAGCGCCCCAAACCAGCTTTCTACAAATGGACTTCCAGAAGCAGAGACAGAGAATGACCCGCTCAACTACAACATGGAGGAGACTAAGTAAATATCACCAATAAACACAAATGATCTAGAATAGCACTCAGTAGAGCTCATATCTCAGCCAAGGCCCAACTGTCTCCTTTCATTCAATCAAGCTGTACTAAATTAAAAACGCTCACAGAGATCATTCTGCTCAAGGTGCCTGATTATTGTCATCAGTATCGATGAATATTCTCTGTTAAAACTGTGAAAATCACACCATGCTGAAGAAAGAAAAAAAAAGCTGAAAAAGCTGCCAGATTAATATTGACATTATAAGATAACATATTCCTTTCTTTTTTTCAGTAAAATCAGAGAAGGGTTGGGGATGAAGCCCCTTTCCAGAGACAAGTTCTCCTCTCTGTCCTCTCCATCAACCAAAGAAACCAAATTATCTATGAAAAAGGTAGCCTCTCGTCTCCTAACACAACTCAAAGTATGTTAAATGCTCTATACATGTCAGCCATTAACTGATCGCTTTGATCATATTTCCAGACACACACCCTTGATGCGGTGCTGCTGTTGCTGAACGATTTGGACGAAGAGGAGCTTCGCTTTGTGCACACAGCAACGCAGAACAGACTCCAGACGTACACACTGGACCCAGAAACACTCAAAGATTCATTGCAGTCACAGAAAACCACTGACATCCAACACTGAAACAACATGGTCCTAATCGTACTGTTTATAAATACGGATGACATGTCAGCTTCCTAAAAAGTGAAGCCAAAGTATCTTCTTCGCCCCCTGGTGGTGTGCTGCAGACATCTCATCCATAAGGTCTATGCTCCTAACCCCCTCACACATGCACACATGCTCTTGCTGATTCTAATAAGCACGTCTTCATTGCACGTCGCATGAGGAAGAGAACTGAATAACTTCCTCAGCTTTTTTTTTTTTTGGAGCAGCATGCCTACCTGCCTTGTAAGAACAAAAGAATGTATGTATTGCTAAAGGTAAATCTATTTCCGTAATGAGAGAATAAATTGCTATTCATTAACTTTCACTGTTTTATTTTAATTACACAGATGTTGGCAGAAAACATGTACACATTCAAGCACAGTGAATATCACAATGCTACAAAGGGACATTTAGTTCATCAATAATTTGACTTCAACTGTGCAGAGCCTTGTAAGCTGTGGCATGTCTTGTTTTAGATGTAACTAAGCCTTTGTATCAGTGACTGATCCAGTCAAAGTGTCTCTGCTGGGACAGCCAGTTCATGAACTCAATTTAACAGGAGTCTCAAGCTTCCTCTTTTCAGTCGCCCTCCTCGTTCTCCAGGAAGTCCATCAACGTGTTTGCATCCACTGCGACCATCAGGTACTCCACTCCATCTGCACCCTTAAAAATCAAGGAAATATATGTTAGTGAGGGACACTAGAGTCTGAATAGGGTTATAACACCAAGGTGAATACTAAATCGAGCTCCACCTTGCGTGTGCGGATCAGTTTGTGGTCTCTGAACTCTGTCAGCTGGGTCCTCAGAGTGAGATCGGAGTTGACCAAGAATGCCTCTCGACAACGCTGGTAGAAGTCTTGGAATGACAATCCTGCACATAGCGACAGGAAAACACTAAAATCATCAATATAAGATTCTTTCAGACATGAGCTGAACTCCATGAAAACTCCTGAAATTATCCAGAGGAGCTGTATGTGAGAACATGAATGTCCAAGTGAGAGCCTATGGTCATTCTCCAGAGTTGCTCCTCCAATTAAAAACTCAAGACCCAAGTGTGCAGACATTCTCCAGGGTTCATGTCTAAAGACAGCTATAGATACATTTCAAGAAAAAAATCTATTCAGCATTTTGAAGATTTGAACCTGTGTGTACCTGTATATGAAGGATTGTCTTTGTTTTCCAGCTGAAATTTCACCAGCAGTTTGAAAATTCCTCTGCAAAAAGAAAAGACACGCATGAGAACTCTAGAGACAATGCATAAGCCATTTAACAGCTCGTCATATCATCAGGTAGGTTGTACCTGGCATTGGATGTCAAGCTACGGAGCACGTGTGTGAGGGAGGACAGCGCAAGAGCGCCGGTCTGTTGCACCAGGAGAGAGTTTTCATACGACGTCTCCTCTGAGTAGTGCTGGAACGTCACACACTCCCACCACAGCCAGTTAAACTGACTCTGCTTAAACTGGTCCCACACTGGAAAGAGATAACAGATTCAGCTGCAAGCATCCATCACAACATAATTTACCCGGCAGTATACACACACAAACTCACCCAATGGAGCGTTGATGTGGTCTAAAGAAGCCACTAGGTGAAGGTTGGGGAGGGATGCCAGCTGCCCCAGTGCACTCTGGATTTTTTCTCCACGCATCATCGGTCCATCGATATTATGGATTAGCAGGTACACGTGAAGATCTGGGCCTGTGAGAAAATGCTTCATTGTAAAGGTACACAATTCCAAGTGACACAAGCTATATGACAGAGACCCATTTCACACCTGTTATTAAAATGTGTCCTAAATGTGACTCTTTTAAATGCAGTCTCTGAAGGATGCAGCTCCTTAATTAAAGACACATCTTCTTCGTCACAGTGGGTGTGTGTGTGTCTGTGCCAGCAAGTGAGAGAGATGGCAGTAGAGAGAGAGAAGTTAGAAGGGCCTGAATGAATCAAAGAGCTGTGTGCAGTTCTGCTACATATAAATACTTTACCCATTTATCAGTGTTGTTTTGGTTATGGCCACAAACAAACCATTGTATGTGCACTGAGAAGAGTAAAAACCCGTTCAGCACATTGTGAAACTGCAGTGGGTCAGAGGCACTTTAACGTTCAAACAGCTAGAAGAATGTGGCCACGTGCATACACCACCACCTCTGAATGTGGTCCGAGTGATCAGATCCTAGGTCGCACTCAGGTGCATTCAGAATTGTCAGATTAACACTCACTGTCTTTAAGGGCCTGTGTGACAAACTGGATCTGGTCGGAAGGTGTTCGGAAACTTCCCTGGTGCTCCAGAATCTCACATGTCAGAGCATTTAAGATCTGCAATGAAATGATTGATAAAGAAAAACAACATAATCCAACATCATCAATATTGTTTTAGTGTTTCCTCTTTGAAATTTCAACAATTTGACATTTGTTCCACTCGTTCTCCAGTTTAAGACTTTCATTTATGATTCAGACATTTGCCATCATACTGACCGATTTAAGAGTAATGGAAGGGAAGAATCCATTAACCACAAGGTGGATCTCTTGAGCCAAGTGAGACACACGGAAGTCCTCCAGCAGAGCTTTTTTACTCCCCAAACCATAGACGAGCACACTGAAACCCAACCTACATGCAAACACACACACATTTTTGTCTTCTACCAGTTCTCATAAGCAAAATCCACTAAGCTAAGAAAAAGCATTCGATAAAGAATATCCCACTTACTGTAACTGTAACATCCATTTGCTGAAGTACTTTTCATGTTTGCTGTGGAGCTGCTGGATCTCTTTTATGTAGCACGATGGCTTTCCCTCCAAAAGCTGCACCAGCATCTCCTATTAACACAAAATAATCACAAATTACAGATCACATATTTGGGAAAGCAGCATCTTTAATAACATGTAGGCTAGAAGCTGTCATGCACTGACCCTGTCCAGTTTAGGGGTGTGTAAACGCTCGAGGGTGCGGTCTGACGTCAAGACTTTTGAGCTACCATGGGCCTCAAAATACTCCTCAACCATACTGGCCTGGTTGACGGGCTCAGGCGTGTTCTTGCTCTTCTTGGCAGGAGTCTTGTAGAGAGCTGCAGATAAACCTTTACTTGGTGTTCGTGGAGTCTTCACATTTTCCTTATCCTCTTTCTTCACTTTCTGCTCTTCTTCCATTTCATCTCCATCATCCTCCCCAGAGTCTGAGGGCGACAGCTCACTGTCGCTTTCAGAGCGAAGGCTTGGATCTAAAATTATCAGAAAAAGTAACACCATACTTGGATAACTGCTTAAGTCTCAGTGAACATACATGACTTAGAGTATCAGTAACGCCCGGGCCACACTGGATGTGTGGGTTGCGTCCGTATCGTGGAACGTCTTGCTTTTCATTTCAGCGTCCATATCGGGTTAGAGCTGCAGCACTGCCTGTATAAGCTGCGTGTATCAGCGTCTTCAAGAGAGTCAGGGTTTCTCCTATTTTCTATGTTTATCCGTCAAAAATGTCCAAAACATAAATATTTTCAACACTTCCTCTACCCGTTTCAAAGTAAAGTAGTAGAGTCCAGTGGGTTAGAGCAGCTACTCTCATTCTAACATAAACTTACTTGTGATTCTCTTCCTGAGCCTGTGTGGTGTTGTGGAGACAAACTGGACCTTCTTGTTCTGTCATACATGAAACAAAGATCACAATGGAAAAAAAGATTTTCAACATTGCAGCAGAGCTACAGCTGAGAGAAAAATGAAAAAAAAGATATGAGCCTTCGAGTCTCACCCTCTGTGGTGTCCTGCTTTCAGCTCGGTGGTCTACACAGCAAGGGAGAGAGAGGAAGCATTTTGCTTTGATTGTGTGTAAATCGACAAAAGACAGGATGTGCACAGATTGATAGGTAACTGGACTCACTACGTCCTGTTCTCGTGGGAGTGGAGGGTTCAACTTTTGGGGTCTTGCTGAAGGTCACGCCTTTTCCAGGAGTCCGCGCCAACTCGCATGCTAAGATTAAAAACAAAAAAACTTGTGTAAAGCCTGTAAAAACAGGTAATAACCATCTGATGAGTCTAGTTGATGCGACACAATATAATAAGTGTGATACTAGTGGAGGTTCTCACCAGTCTGAGCCATGCTGTGTCCTCGTCTGTTTTTCTTAAAGGTGAAAATGGAGGATCCAGCCACTCTGGACATTCCCTCATCGTCCTCTGTTAACAAAGAAAGTAAATAATGCATCACTTACAATAACTACTTTTATATCATCATCTGCAGCACTCAAGTGCAGCAGTTGACCATGTGTATAATAATATTCTATCCTCTGATGCAGTGCTGGGATGGAGGGTAAAAAGTACATTTACTTTTTTCCTGTGCACAAGTATATTTTTCATGAGCCTGTACTTTACTTAAGATTTATATTTTACTTTTCACTTTTACCCCACTACATATATCAACAATTATCTGTTTAACCTAATACACTACATTTGTTTTTTATATACAGTCTATGGCTGCACCTTATATACTGACAGGAACTGGCAGAATTACGCTAAAACTACTTGGAGTGAATCCCAATCAGGGGGCCGATCTAGGGTATTGCCAGGCAATCTGTAACACTTTGGTATGATTTCTCAGAGAGCAATTAATGAATCTTGATGAAATCAGATACACAAATAAATACAAGGGCTAGTGACTTTAAATATGGTTTTATAAGGGGGCTGTTGGACCTCGCAGGAGGTATTTCTCTTCTAATTTTGCATTATATGGCTCCAGTCAGTAAAAAGTTAAATATATACTTTAGGAAAATATGTGAGCCCTCTAACATATATATTTGTATATTCCAAATTGAAAAGGGCTGCCTATCAGAAAGGTTGACCACCAACAGTGGATTACAATTGACAATTGTCTCACCCACCTTCTGTATTGTCTGCCCCTAAAGCGTGAACATAATTCTGCTCGTCGAAGACTTCATTGTCATCCTCATCATCCTCTTCTTCTTCCACTCTGGTCCGCCGTCCTGTTGGGCTCTTAAACGTTACCATCTTCTGCACAGAGCCGCCATTACTCTGAACGCCTGAGAGTCACACACACACACACACACACACACACACACACACACACACACACACACACACACACACACACACACACACACACACACACACACACACACACACACACACACACACACACACACACACACACACACACACACACACACACACACACACACACACACACACACACACACACACACACACACACACACACACACACACACACACACACACACACACACACACACACACACACACACACACACACACACACACACACACGGAGGAGGTCAGTGAGACTGAGGAGTCATTGAACGTATCAATAACTAACACACTGAAGTGACTCGGCTGTCCATACCTTCCTGTTTGTCCACAATGTGCTCCAGAACGTCCCCATCCCCGATGAACTTCACCTCCAACACGCTCATGACTGTAGAGACACACAACGTACACAGTGTTATGAACTCAAAAAACACACTCTCCAGAACTTATAAGGTCTTTTAATTTGATCATGTTATCCGTTTGATGCAAATACTGAGTCAGTTACATAGCAACATTCTCTGGCAGTAACCTTCTGTTTCTCCTCAGCGTTCAGACTGAAGGAGGAGTCAGATATAAGCAGTATCCTAATTCAGAGGATGCGTCCTTCAGAGACTGCATTTAAATACCGATTTCCACACTAGACTGTCCTATTTCTTAGACTCGTTAAAATGTGGTGGACAAATGCATCACAGTGAAACAATGGCTCCAAATGGTGGATCCTTCCCGCCCTAACTTACTCAGGGATTCATTGCACTTCAGGGAAGAACCGTTTTCCAAAAAGGTAATGGTGCTGGTAAGCAACGAGACGTCCCTGCTTGAGTATCAGGCGTCAACTCAACTGAACAGCACACGGTATACATGTTAAAAAGGATAATTCAAACTTTCTCGGCCTGTCCAACACAAGGTAACAGCAACAACGAGCTGACCAGGGAAATCCTCTGTAGACAAGACCTTCTCATTCTGGTGCGATCTACTTGGCTCATGAAGGAGGTGGTCTTAGGATTCCCCCCTTGATTTGAGACACATCTATGGTGTGACGTTCGCAGTCAGAGACATGATATGCTAAAACCCTTTCTGATTGACCCATCACCTCACGTAAATGCATTACTACTCTCTTTTAAATGTAGTGTAAATACTGTAAAGTAGTTAGTATGTTTTTATTTTCAATAAAGTAAAATGATCCACCCGTAGCACCTTAAACACTTTTATAGAGGGCATTTTCTATGTGCCTGTCTTTTGCCTACACTTATGTATTTGGTGTAAAACAGTAGGAATATTACTGCCACATGTCAAAAGGTGCATTGTGCAAAAAAAAAAAAATCTAACAAGGAGGCTCCAGACTTTCCCCCTGGTTGCCATGATGACATGCTATCTGTGCTCGATTGATGAGGGCTTTTTATCTCCCCTACTACTTAATTCAACTCAGACTGGAGTAAACGAACCTGAGTCCCCTGTAATGAAAGCAGTGGCTCAGTCAGGTTTACTGGGAGAGTTTGTGAAAGCGGCCGCACATCGTAACACAGTGTGTTCAGAGGAGAGGAACCTCACAGCGACAGTAAACTATAGATCATAGAGAAGCGTAATCAAACTTACTGGAGGATGTCAGTAACCGTCAAGAGGAACGTCAACAGAAGCTTCACAGCCTGACAGAGACACGGGGGGACGACGTGACAACTTCCCGCGCCGTCCTCCTGATGATTTTAAACCACGTGACCAGTGAAAGGTCAACCGGCGGCCAATCAGAGCGCCCGCTTCGGTGAAACAGCAATTCCCAGAATGCTCTTCGGCAGACGAGCCAGCCCAGCAATATTCACAGCTGAATTTAGAGTGAATCTAGTTTTATTATCAAAACCAATATAAACCCAAATAAAAACATTATTACTACTGCTACTTATAATAATAATAATAATAAAACAGTAATAGTAATATGGAAATAATTCTTGTTGATGAACTTTCATTAATTCATAAAAAATCGAAACAGTACGTGGTTATTCATATGATTAGTTATCATGTTAATAGTAATAATAATAATAAATAATAATTATGATAGAAATAATACTAATAATTACTATTGTTGTTGATGATTAACATTTATTGTTTATACTTTGAAAAAAATCTGTTCTTGTTTTTATTCTTATTCTTAAAAAGAATAACAATAATACTACGAGTAAGATAATATTAAGTGATAATAATCGTAATAATGACAATAATAAAACAGTAGAATTACTGATATTGAAACAATCATTATTATTATTGTTTTTGTTGATGTTATAATGATTATGTTATCAGGATTATTATGGTATTATTATAAATGGTAATAACCGCAATAATAATAATAGAAATTAACATTAAATAAAAATGTGCTTGTTTCTGAAAAAAGGGTTTCGATTAGAAGTATGTGGAATGACTAAGGGTGTTATCAGTAATATCTAAGAAATAGACTAGAACTGCATGATCATTAACTATTTTTATTCAACATTAAGTGGGAACATGCAGCTCATTGGCCGAAGCATTATACTCTGAGTAGTGGCAGAAACTTGGCCTATGGGCAGAAAAGGTCTCTGGTTCGTCTCTGGTTCGACTCCAGAGGTGAAATAACTATAAGATGAACCTGGATTGATCTGTCCAAAAATCCAAGAGGATTCTCCCTATCCTGTCTAGTGCCCCTGAGCAAGGCACCTTACTCCCCCAACATCTGCTCCCCGGGCACCGTACATGGTTGCTCACTGCTCTGTGTGTCCTGCACCAGATGGGTTAAAAGCAGAGGTTAAATTTCCCTACAATTGCATGAGTGTGCCTGTGCATGTGTTTGGGATAAATAAATGTATCTTAATCTTAATCTTAAACACAATTTTTTGTTTAAATCCCCAAACCAACACACTTCAAGAACCCTTTAAAGTGATACTGATGGAATGATGAGGAGACAACCTCGTCCTAAAGCCTTGATTTATTCAGACATTTTGCAAGTTGTGTTTATTTTTTCTACATTTCTTCTCCCACATCACTTCAGAGACTTCTGGGGAATAGGAATTACATTCTTCTACTCATATGTCTCGCATACCCCCAAAAGGGGCAGCGAAAGAGGAGGTGAATATTCCTCAGTCGTACTGGTTGTGAATTCATACACAGGCATCACAAGTTGATCCAAGAAGTTGTTCACCAGCCACGCGTAGGTGTCCACGTCCCCAGCAGACGGCCCTCAGAGTGCACGTGGTACACAGGGTGCATTATAGCTGTTGCACAAGACTAAGGAAAGGAACAGAGATGGTCAGACAAGAGAAAAGGGACCAAATAAAACTGACCAAGCAGTAAACTTAGCTCCACATTAATCAGTACTAACATGGTAGGGGATCAGAGCGAGCAGAGAGCCGAGGGGGTATTTGCTGTAGTCCAGCTCTCCTGAGATGGGCTCTACTCTACCATGCTCCTGGGTCATAGACAACAACCTGGAGGGACAAAAGTCCCTTGTAAGAACTTCAGTCACAGCTTAGTGCTCAGATTAAAGGTAAGAATGATATTATTACTTGAGGTTTGGATGTCCTTCAATCACAGCATATCCAGTGGGAAGCTTTCCAGCTCCGTCCAGACTGAGAGTGGTGGGAAACAGCAGGTGAAAGGTCATGTCAGGACCGTGACATGTTCATCAAATACAGAGCTAACACTCAGTTCAGTCAGACAACTGAAATATTTGGAGTTTTGCATCGAGGCTCTGAATTCATCATTCCCCCAGATATGATTACATAGATATGACAGGGAGTGGTGTGGACATTTTTTTAACCCCCCTTTCAAAACCTACAGGTGGATGATGCTGGGGTGGTGGAGGGGATGAATCCACTGACATTAATACTGGCAAAAGGCAACAGAGGCATTGAAAAGCATACGCAGAAATGGGAAATCTTTGCAGCTTAAAAAAAACCCATGAAATTAGGAGGGTGTGTTTTTTAGAGGTTTCAACTCTAAATGATTTAACAGTTTATCTGTTCAATCCTCAAATTCAAAAAGGGTAAACAATAGTAACAAAGGTACCTGAGTCCAGACCATCCACAGTCGACTAGGAGCTGGTTCCTATGAGGAGAGTGTCCAATGACTCGTGTTAAAACCCTCACAGCCACGTCCTCCAGACTGCACGAGCCAATCACAGACTGCTGCACATCTGAAAAAACGCCAAAAACGACAACTGCTGTTTAGTGACATTAACCATTATCAGATGTGAGCTCTGGACATTTTCTGGAGTTTTCCTTTCACATATGCAGAATGCAGCAGGAGATTCTCAGAGTTTTACACGTTCTCATAAACAGGGACATCTTTAGAGCGTTCGGTGGAGGGGTTGCACCTGGGCATATCATTCAGGGGGCAGAGTTTTTACTTGGTGACTGGCAGGAAAAACTCCAGAGAATGTCTGGAGCAACGGACTATGACATTATCGTTGTCACATTCAGACCCTCTGGATAATTTCAGGAGATTATTAATAGTTCACTGCATGTTTGTGAGCAGTTTCTTTCTGGTCATTATGGTAAATTCAATTTGAAACCTACATAAAATGAACTACACTGATACAATAATGTTTAGATCCGTCCACACACACCAAAAAAGACGTAGTTTCCAGGATGCACCTCACTGAGCAGCGCCATGTCTTTGATTGGGTGACTGCAGGAGGGGGTGGAGCCAATGCTGGATTTACAGGTGATGCCGACGGCCTTCAGTCTGCCAGAAACAAGCTCATTAATGATCGTATCAATTCAGCATTCAATAAGGCATAAATCTAAAAAACGTATTTACCTAAATAAGTGCTGAGGCCAATAACTACGACGAGATAATGCAATTTAGACCCGACAAGCTGTAAACACAACATTTTTCGTACGATCATGTGGTGTCGGAATAATCAGAAAATCTGGTAACTGGAAAAAGAATCCAACCATTTGAAGAGTGCTCGGGAGCATCTAATCACTCCTCACACCGCTGTTCACTGAGTGACAAGATGCACAAAGCTGAAATCCTGGGCCTTTTCCCAGCTCTATTCAAGGTTCTGGGTGTCTAAAAAATAAAGTGAAGCAGCCCAGTAAAGAGTAATCCTTGAAATGTTCAACTTTATTAAAACCAAAGCCAAGCCAGGTGGACAGAGATTAAATTACAACCGGGATGTTTGCAGACTGTTTTGAGTGTCACATTGGTCTTGTTTGTAGTTTTATTGAAGGCTTCTAATATTTGTATCACTGAGGGGGAACTAAAACAACACAGAGACATTACAAACTTTGCTGCCACAAAAGGTCTCTATAGATAAACAAAAAGTGATATATTGTTTCTAAAAATGAAATTTAGGCCAAAAACAAGGTGTAGATGACGCGCAAACAAGCTGTACAGGGACAAATGATTCCACTGCCTCAAAAACATGCTACACATCAGCACCACAGGATTCTTACTTTTCCACGAACTGTACAGTCAAGCTGGTGGTTTCCCGGGCAACAGCCTGTATTTGCTCCTCTCCCCTGCAGTTGTAGGTGTTCCCACAGTGAGCGTACACTCCTGTTAGCTGCACGCCCTCCGTCTCAGCGATGGCCCGAGCCAATCTGAACGCAGCGGGATCTGAGTGCAGTGCCCCAGCTACGACAAAAGAGCAAAGTACACTCAGCAGGCGCTCAGTCAATGATGACCGGCTGAGTTGTGGTTCCCCTACCTCTCCCATTGCCACAGTCCAGCTTCAGCCAGACGTGCCACTGCCGGACGTCTTTCAGCGGTCTCTTTCTGAGCTCTTCTAGAGCAGCGGGGTGATCCAGCAAAACCTGGAAGAGTTCCAGCCTCTCTGACAGGGCTGCACAACGCTCAACCTACACACGCACGCACACAAACACATTAATCAGTACGATTACAAGTAATTTGACTAAGGCTAGAACATTACAATAAACAAGTATAATAATAAGAAAGTCTGTGAAACTAATGTTGATTGTTCTGACCTGCATGTTGATACCCATATACAATATTGGTTGATTGGCAGAAAAACAGCAGTTTTGATAGTTGCTTAGTTCAATTAATTAGTTACCCCGGTATGGGTTCTTTCCCAACTTTATTCAAGAGCGTGGTCTTTCAGCGTGAAAGCAGGATTCCTTGATTTCACATTCAGATTCTGTCATGTTTTCACTCAAATACACTCTGCTTGTGCTAAGATCTGCTTTGCTCATGTGTAAACTAAAAGTCTGCTTGCACTCAGATGTTTTGGAGCTTGGTCAGATTTCCTGTGATCCAGCCTCAGCTCTTCTCCTCGTGCTCATGCTGCTTCTGTGCGCACTTGAAACTTCTACTCTTTGGATTTTCTTTCTCTGCTTTTGGATTTTTTGGGGGTAAAAAGTCACCCGACATTGTACAGGTTGTGACATTTTGAGAGACATGTTGCAGAAAAAATCAGAGAGCAGAAGAGAAATCCTAGAGAAGACGTTTTCACAGTTGCATAGAATAAAACCGGAGCGCAAGGAGAGGAGCTGAAGTCCGGCTCTCACGTTGAAAGACCAAGGTCTTGAATACAAATAGGCGTAAAGACTTCATACACCTGGGCTCCTGCCATGAAGAGTAATGTCTCCAGTGTCCAATTCCAATGTCCATATTCAACATGTAAAGTATCTGCTACATGATATTTGTCATATTAGGTGAGAGTACCTTATCAAAGGGAACAGAGTAAGCATATAGGATGTCATCATATCCATGGTCGGCATAGAAACAGGCCTCTGCAAGTGTGGATACCACGATGCACCTCCGTGATCCGCCCGTCATTATGTCGGCACACTCACTAGACATGAACAGAAACACACACACTCAGCACTCAATATGACTGCGCTATGCAATATGAAGTCTTGTATGAGTGTGAGAGCGTAAATTCGTACAGGGTCTTGTGTGTCTTCATGTGAGGCCGAAGCTGGACTCCCAGCTTCTGATAACTATCAATCATCCTCTGGGCATTTCTCTTCACTTTGTCCACATCCACCACCAGAGCAGGGGTACACAGGGCTGAGAGGGGCTCCCCATTCATACTGGCAGCAACTGGAGCACACACACACACAATACAGTACAATTATCTTGCAATTAAATTTGTGTGCATGATTGGCTTTAACTCTTATCCTTGTCCCATAATTGTTATAATAACAAAAATAACTTAATAAATACACTGTTTCATCATCAGCATTTATATACTCCTATTGCAATGCTTTAGGTTGTCTAAGAACTTTAATCTTTGACTACGTTTATGCCAAGATTTTTCAAGAATTTTCCACCACATACATACAACCTTTGAATGAAATAAAGAAAGCAATTAAGTAACCAAAAAATATTAGAAAAATGTGAATGTTATCGCGATGTAATTTCCATCAATAGCAGTATAACAAAGGTTCAATATATATCGACGTAAGGAGGTGTAACAAATAAACAATCAACCTCAGATTTGTAAAATGTTTGTTGTGTTTGTCATTATCTGCTCATAAAGAAGAGTTTAAAACCACAGCCTTCATTTAGGAGCTAAGAGAGGTCTTTAAACTATATCAGTAATGTGACACTTATCATGATAATTATCAATAGACTGATATGAGCATTTTTATCTAGATATTTTTGCCCATATCACTCAGCCCTACTTTAAACTGTATTACAATGAAGCAAGTTACCAAAGTATCCACAAACAAAGCAGGTTTTGAATGCTCTAGTCTACTCTATATCTTTCTTTCTTTCTTTTACCAATCATTGATACTGTAGTAGACTATGTATGAAGCTACGTGTCATTAAAGTTGACTTACCAGTTGGCAGCTGTAGGTGAGGCTGGATGGTTCAGTTAAGGTGATGGGGCCAGGCAGTGTTGATCAGACACAGAGGAGGTTATCAGTGAAAGTGATCGGTTATCAGGTTACACATTCAGTGTAATTATAACACTATAACTCACTCAACATTTCACCTCAGTCTGAAGTCTGAACTCTCTGGTTAAACTTTAACTCTTTCCTCAAATACCTGCACCTTTACACAGGGCTGAGAGGGGCTCCCCATTCATACTGGCAGCAACTGGAGCACACATGCACACACAATACAGTACAATTCTCTGGCAATTCAATTTTAGTGCATGACTGGCTTCAACTGTTATAATTGTCCAATAATGATACTACTCTTATGATAACAAATGTAGATAAATAAACGGTTTCATCCTCATCATTATTCTACAGTCCTTCTGCAATGTTGCACTATCATGGGGGTATTATTATTGTAGCAAATATATTGACAAATATGAGTCTCAATGCATCTGTGTTCTATCAGATTTGTGAATGTTTAAAAGAATCTCCAAATGTGTAGTGAGATTTGTGTGTGTGTACACAGATTTGAAAATGTGTAAAGAAAATATCATCACATATGTATTCAGATTTGAAAGTGTATGTATATAGGTAAAAGTGTAGACAAATCTGTAAACTCACAAATGTAGATTAATTACTGAAAAGTATTTTGCTTCAAGCTCTGAAAATACAGACAAGTCCCAAGTCTTTACTCTGGCTCAATACACTATATAATTTATTATCTGTACCGAGTACATCAAGCATGAAATGTGACCAGATAACAAATACTACTGAATATCAGTTAACACAAAATGGCATATAAATACTCCCGAAGTAACACCCCAGTATAAATACTCTGATTGATTCCATATATAATGTAGCATTTGTTTACCTTATCAGAAATAGGAATTAATTGCAGAATATAACAACTAAAGTAAACAGTAAACGAACAGATGCAGACCTGGTCTGCTGACGGCTGCAGGGGTGGATCAGTCTATGGGGTGTATTCCAAAATCCCACAAAGGATACAAACCCAACTTGAACGAATACAAATGCTCTTACTTGTCTCAACTGACGCACACGACAGGACCTTCACTGCGGGTTTAAGTTACTCAGTGTACTGTCTCTGGCTTCTTTCCTGCGCTTCCCTGCACAGGCTGCAAACTGAGACACGGGTAGCAATCACGTGTCTGAACCGGTACGAACCATAGACTGTATGAACCTATGGCCAGAATCATGGTGGTCAAACAAATGAGCCACTTCTTCAAATGTGATGCTCATCTATTACATGCGCTACGGTACAGGTCCTGGGAGCAACCAAAAAGGACGAAGTGAAAAACGTGCATTACATTGCAAAGAACATAACAACAGGGCAATAATAAGTAAAATCTAATAGCTGTTCCTGTTTTAGTTCATTCCCTTGCTTTTAAATCAAATGCAACTGACACGTCAGCACACTGTTTTGAATGTATCTGTCCAGCAGAGGGTGCCAAACATTGATAGACAGGGGATTTTTCAACCGATTCACTGAGATCTAAGGGAATAATTACGGATCTACTGGGATCAACATTTTAAAACATATTTCTCTAATGGGGAGCGGATTAACATAGCAGTGTGAAATGGGCATTTTCTTCACTCACTCACTCATCGTCATCCGCTTATCCGGGGTCGGGTCGCGGGGGGAGCAGCTCAAGCAGGGGGCCCCAGACTTCCCTTTCCCGGGCCACATTGACCAGCTCTGACGGGGGGATCCCGAGGCGTTCCCAGGCCAGTGTTGAGATATAATCTCTCCAACTAGTCCTGGGTCTTCCCCGAGGTCTCCTCCCCACTGGACGTGCCTGAAAAACCTCCCAAGGGAGGCGCCCAGTGGGCATCCTTACCAGATGCCCGAACCACCTCAGCTGACTCCTTTCTTAGAAAAGGAGCAGCGGCTCTAATCCGAGTTCCTCACGGATGACTGAGCTTCTCACCCTATCCCTAAGGGAGACGCCAGTCACAGCTAGCCACCGCAGCTTCAGCAATGGAGGCTTTGAACACCGCCCACTCTGGCTCAATGCCCCCAACCTCCACAGGAATGCCAGAAAAACTCCGCCGGAGGTGTGAGTTGAAGATACCTAGGACGGGGGCCTCCTCCAGACGTTCCCAGTTCACCCGCACTGCTCATTTGGGCTTACCAGGGCTATCCGGAAATTTCCCCCATTCCCTGATCCAACTCACAACCAGATGGTGGTCGGTTGACAGTTCCGCCCCTCTCTTTACTCGAGTGTCCAAAACATGCGGCCTCAGATCAGATGACACAATCACAAAATCGATCATTGATCTTCGGCCTAGGGTACTCTGGTACCAGGTACACTTATGAGCACCCTAATGTTCGAACATGGTGTTTGTTATGGATAATCCATGACTAGCACCCATACAGGACTCCATTCAGTGTCTCCAAGAAGGCAGAGTACTCTGAGCTGCTGTTTGGTGCATACGCACAAACAACAGTTTGTGCGTATGCACAAACTGAGTGGCCTCACCTGAGACCACTCTGCCATGAGAGACCCTACCAGGAGCACAAGGCTCCAGACAACACAGCCCTCAGGTTCATAGGGACACGCAAACCTCTCCACCACGATAAGGTGACGGTTCCAGGAGAGGAACCGTCACCTTATCGATCATCATCTATTTTTTTATGTCCTTGATTTATGTCACTACTAAAGGCACGTCTTTGCTGTCAAGGTTACAGTGATTAAATTAACAAATTGCACATTGATCAAAAACCCATATACATATGTACATCTTGCAAACACAAAACACAGTGTTGGGGTGACCACATTAGACTTTATTAGGACTTCATTTTTACAGAACGGGTTCTTTTGTTTGTCTAATTAACTTCACTAAATGTTTGTGTTTATGTGTGATTCCTTTGTGGCATCAATGTGTGCTTTTGATTCCATGGAGATGACATGTCTGCAATGTTTTTTTTTATCCCCTGAACAAACTACAGTTATACAGCATTTACATTATGAAAAAAAAAATTACAGAACCAGTCAGATGGCTTTGTCCTTTTTTCTGTTTTAGCACCTTTAATGAAAATAATGTGACTGTGAAGAGATAGAGAGAGCAAGAGACAGCGAGAGAGAGAAAGAACCTTTTCTGAGAACTGAAAATGAATACAAAATAAAAACAAAATAAAGAATACAATTTGTTTCATACACATTCAATAATCATACACCTCTCCACTATACGTATGAGTGTCTTTGGTTGGACCATGGTTTTAGAAGAAATACAACCAAGTTACAAATGATATTGTAAGCCTATGTTATTGTGTCTGTGTGTGCTACTTCTACGTGGATTGTTTTTGCTTCTGTAAATTAACCTTCACCAATAAAAAGAGGATATGTAGCCGTTTCAGTGCCTGATATCTGTTATTCATAATGATAATGACCACAGAGGTTGGTTGATGCCCCTGTGTGTGTTTACACTGAAGGTCTTTCGTTCATTCTATAGATTCTAAATCTATGGTGGAGAGCATTACAGTTCCTCACTAGCATATCCAGCGGATGAAGCGCTCAAAGAATGTAGGCTTGTTCATAATGGTATAGTCATCTCCTCTAAAGATGGCCGACATGTCCCCTAGCGACACCTTCTGCAGCACCTCTTCGTCTGTGTCGGTTCCCATGGCGATCACTGTGGGAACGCCTTCCGCTCTTCTCATGGCGGTGACGCCCTCATCCAGCTGCTCAGCTGATGTGATGCCATCAGTGATGAACACGAAGGCCACCTCAGCGTTGCGGCGAGTCTTGCGCTCTCCCCTCTACAAACACAGCATGCCACGTTTATAGAACAAGTCAGAACATTTTCAGGTACAAATACACTTATTTTCTTTCTTTTTATCAGGACACATAGCAGCAGAACTACTAACTGTGATTTTACTTTTACAGATTAAACCAAGAAGTACAATGCGGTAACGAAAGGTATTGTTAGGTGTATTTTTGAACCTTTGAGAGAACATGCTAGCGGTTTTCGTGATTCCAATCGTTAAGCTAGGCTAAACTTAACAACTTTTGAAAAGAGCCAGGCTAGATTGTGTGCTAGTGTGTTTGTAATACACGTACCTGTAAAATCAAGACATTGTTGACAGCATGGATGATGGCGCTGCCCAGAGCAGAGGAGGAGTCCATGTAGTTCACAGACCCCAGTGAATCAGAGATCACAGTGAGATTGTGTGTGAGCGGGAACTCCACCCTCTGTTCTGTGGGGCTACCATACTGCAGCAGAGCCACACGGGCGTTCCTCTCATCGGACGGGCCGTTGGCCAGGGTGAGGCGACGGGCAACATTTTCAATGAACTCTTTGGCCCTGCGGTGGTTCTCCACTCCCATCCTCTCAGAACCATCCAGCATGAACACAACATCTACTGGTCTCTGAACACAGCTTGCCACAGCAGGCTCTGGAACAGAAAAACGGATGACATTTTTTAAATCAAAGACACTGTTCAGTGAGATACAGCATGATGGAATGGTCAAAGCCAGCAAAAATATCATGAAACATGCTTATCTTTCAAATATGCTAGTCCCAGTGAATTGGAATATTTCTCAGGTCTCTTTTGGCCTCATTAAGAAAGCTATTTTAGTTTGCTCTGCCATTTTATTATCTTGAGACAACAGTACAAGAATACACGCCATTTTATACAAAACAAATAGAATTCACATCAGCAAGTTGCAGTCAAAGAGCTTATATTTTGTTATGGCAGCTCTGTAGTAATTTTCCACTAGTCACCTTACTATCCAGCTAAGCCACATGCAAGAAACAAAACATGCGCCAATTAGGGCATAACATACAATAGTTCCTTCATTGTCAGTGCCAAGTAATTTCACCATCCAACCAACCACAAATACCAACCTCTGACTCATACAGTATACGGTGACATGTATAAAAACTGATTTTTTCCCACATGTAATGGCCTTTTCATCAACATGAGTCATTCACAGAACACAAGAAAAAAAACATTGAGGGCGTAACCATGGATATGTGCAAAACAGCAAAAAAAAAAGTCAGAGTGAGTCAGCGAGCTGATGTTTCACAGTGGAAATGAGGTTTCATCAAAGAGCTACTGTTCTCTACAGGAGCAACATGAATGGCTCTATAGAGGAATTGGTGGATGACATCCGCTTTCCATGTGAATGGAATATGTTCATCCACTAAGGTGGAAGAAATGATATGTATCATATAATAAGCAGAGTTACTTTTCTGAGAAACAGCGCCACCTACGTACAGTAGGTTAATTGAGAAATACTCAACAAGGACATATTGAATCCACATTTTGACTTTTGTCCGATCATATGGAGCAACTAGACATACGGCTCCTTTATAGCGTTATGAGGCCTGCTTCATATCATGCAATTATTTTGCATTAGCCCAGGTGTGTATTGCACCCACAGAGTTAAAAGAAATGCCCAAAGTTTTAATAAAATATATTCTATGTCCAGCATTAAGCTTATTAGTCATTGGCATCCATTTTTGCGAGGTAGCATTGTTAGCATATTAGCATTAGCAGAGTCCTATTGCTTTCTCTGGATCTCCCATAATGTCCCCGTAGATATATTTGAAGGACTTGATGAAAAGTTGGGTCCACTCCTGCCTGTCCGCTCCCTGGGCAAGTTTGGCTCTCTGGGCTGTGTATGCCATGGTCGCCACGCCAACCCCATACTGCTGCTCGCCCAGGCCGCTCAGCAGGCTGGCCACACCCTCCAAAGAGGTGGGGACCAACGAGGGGCTGCCTTCCTCGGCCAGTGGCTTCCAGGGGGGAGGGGCTTGCCCCACAGTGCTGCCCCCTCCTGCAACAAGTGGGCGGAATAACATTGTGGGCGGGGTCCCACAGACACGTCGCATCAACACAGCTAACTATGATGCCAAACGTATGTCGAGGTGCACAAAAAGGCAAGTTTGATTGTGTCTGTTGATTTTAAAGCCGCATAATTGATTAGATATATTGATCTGAGCTAAATACGCAATGCTTCTAATACTAAACATGGATTAAAGGCATCCATATTCTTCAAATGGATGGACATGTATAGAGGCAAAAATGTTTTACCTTCCATCATAGAGAGGGAGAAGATATCATACAAAAGGGAATAGCAGTACACACTTTCAGACAATCTTTACTCAATCATCTTTATACACTTGGTTGTGATGGAAGAAGTTGTGTAAAGAGAGAAAACCTAAATCCTTTCTCACTTCCACATACCTCATCGGCATACACTGTCTGATTTCAAGCACTTTGATTAAAGAATACTGACGCCATTATAATGCTGGTAAACCAGCCATAAAATCATGATGCAATGAGTATGAACTTTGAAGAGCAAAGCCAAAACTTATTGATGGACAATGATTCCATCTCTTACCTGATTTACACGGGAGATCAGGGCACACGATAGTGGGTTCTGAAACCAAAGACAGAGACACAATGTCAGACAATAGGGTCAAAGCCAAAATAACTCCTCACAATGTGTCTCTGAAAAGTACCTGGGCAGACCAAGTGTTCGATCTGGTCAATGAACTCGTCGGCCACAAGGTCTGCAAAGCGCTTCATGCCCATCACCCTGCCGCTCCTCTGGCAGGCGATACTCCTCAGACTCTCACTCTCCTCAAACTGGTCGAACATGTCTCCGATACCGATGGCACTCACATCAATACTGGCATCGCTGCTCAAATGCACCCAACATATAAATATAAGTAATGAGATAAAAACGTTTGTCTCCTTCAGAAAAACTATTATACAGACAAGATGTCAGGCACCTGCAGAGGTAGGTGAGCAGCGAGTCGTCATCTCTAGGGTCAAAGCGTCCATCTGTGATGACCACAACAGTGACATTGGCCTTGGCTCTGCGGCCGCCCCTGATCAGGTGGTCGTAGGCAAATTTCAGAGCAGATGGAGTCCACGTTCCACCAGCGATCCACTCCAGACGCTTCACTGCATCCTGGAAGGCGGAGAAGGCAGTGAGTGAGCGATGTGTTCACTGTGTCGTTTAATATGAACTAGAGCAGGATATGTTGGGAAAGAGGAGAAACCAACAACTAACAACCATTTTTTATAAAGACTCCATGAAAAGTGTAATCTTTCTATTTGCTACAGTAAGCATTGGGGGTATCCAAAAGATATTAATGGTGAGTAGCTTGGTTAGCATGCTAACTTCACCAGGTTTGTAGCTACACATCTAACATACATGTATAGTTGTATAGCTGTGTAGCTAGCATACCTGTGGCTATTAATAACAGTGTAAGAGAACATATTTAACTTTGAAAGTTTATACCAATAAGCAAAGGGTAGATATGAACTTCTGATAGTTTGTAGCAAAAGTCAGTCAAGATACAATAAACAGAGCAATTGTTGGAAAGAAATGTCAGCAGTGGCTTAATACACATTTTCTGCTCCTGAGTATTAAGAGAATGTAGGAGATTCCAAATAAACCTATATGTGTTCATATTTGTTTCAAAGTAAGTAAAAAGTTAGAAAATCACCACAGTTATCTACCTTTTTGCATCCGAGATTACATATACATTTTGGTACATGTAAGAAATATGTAGTGAGAGACATATGCAACTGCTAGGACTTCCATCTGCTTCATGTGTGAGGACTGCACATGTGCTCTGATCTGACCTGATTGATTATGAAACATCTGGACAACAGAGACGAAAGAACAGTCTGTGCTACATCCTAAAAATAAACTTCAAAGCTGTTTGCGTATGTTTGATTCTTGTTGTGTGTGAGACCTTGAAAGCAGACATTGAGTCGATCTTGGGGTCATCGAGCTGGATGGCCTGGAATGTCCCATTGTGACTGTACTGAACAACTCCTACTCTTGTACCTGGGAACATAAGCCACGTTTACGCATTTGAGCCGGCAGCCAATTTAACATTTTTAGGATAGACTCTGATACCACATAAAAGGGAAGGGAACATGTTTGTGACTATAGTTGCGTGTTCACCTGTGTCTGACTGAGGGTCTTTTGCAAGAGATCCCAGTCTGTTGATGGTGTTGATGACAAAGTTCTTCTCCAGGGTGAAGTTGGTGAGGCCCACAGACTCTGAGCTGTCAATCACAAACACAATATCCAAGGCTCCGCAGCGTTTCTCACAGTCTGGAGACAAAGAACATAAACTCGAATTATCTGTCGGCCTATCAGAATGTGCTCAAATCAAGAGTGGGAATACAATGGTGGATAAACTGACCACAGCAGCCACATGTCTCCCTGACGTAGTTCATGACGTCACATTCCTGCAGGAAAAAATCAAACACATCATTATATTCACTGTATCATCTCTGTGTTTCTGTTGATGGGCCAGTGATGAATCAGGGGTTAGAGGAGAAGTTCTCACAGTCAGGCCAGGGTCTCCCTCTGGACCGGGATCTCCCTGTAGAGGAGGAGAACACACAAAATCACATCCTGTCTCTCAGCTTATGTCTGAAAACTGATAATGCTCATGACTTTAAACATACAAACAAGTCAGCGTTTTTCTGTTTGGATGCAACTGTTTTTTTTGACAGCCAGTGAGCGGGAAAGCACATGTATTGTATAGTATGTGCAGTACTTACGTCACGCCCAAGGTCTCCTCTTGGTCCTCTCGTTCCAGGTTCACCCTGAGGCCCTGGCTCACCCTATTATATACAAAAACATTTAGAAAAATGTGACTATACCAACACCTATATTTTCCTTAAGTTATAACACACAGTACATCAAATTACATCAGGTTACTCACTGCTTCTCCTGGACCTGCTTTAACTCCAGGCCCGCCTTTTGGACCACAATCTCCCCTGCCGCCGCGAGGTCCACGGTTACCCTTCTCTCCTCTGTCACCCTGTTGAAGAGCAGTGGGAAGCTTTGTTAGCAGAGTGTGTTATAGCAAATGGCAAAATTTAAGGAGATGAAGTGCGTGTGTATGTTACCGATGGTCCTCTCGCTCCAGGATAGCTAAAGCCAGGTCTTCCAATGTCTCCCTGAATTGAGATGAAATAAAGCCCAAGGAAATATTGCCACACATACCCACTTTAAGATTTGATATATTCTTTGGTATCATTTATTAATTTATTTATACATCTTGCTGCAACCTGTACATTTCACTTTTGAATGCTGCACTACTATATTGCACAATATATACTTTTTTAATTGGTGTTGTCACATATGTAATTTTGCTGTATCTGTCCATCCATCCATGTGTTGCTGTGTTATGTGTTATTGTTATAATGTATGTATGCAAATATTGTAATGGAATTATCTGTGCTCTGTTGCAAGCTAAATTTCCCAAACGGAACAATATAGTACTGAACTGAGCTGAACCCACCTTCGGTCCAGCCGGTCCGGACTCTCCTCTAGCTCCAGCATCACCAGGGTCACCTCTGGTACCCTACCATACAAACAGTGTTAAAACAAGTTAATTAAGGCACTTATTTATATGATGGCCACATGTTATCTTTAACCTACATTTCTCCCAGGCTCTCCTGGTGCTCCTGGTGATCCTCTGGGGCCTGGCAGACCACTGTCTCCCTTTTCAGAGCAGAGGAGAGTGTGGACAAGATGAGCAGTAGAAAGGTTGAAAAATCATTCACATCATTCACATAAAACATTCATATGGACATATACAGATTGTAGAGATTGTAATTTAATTCTTCTTACCTTTGTACCTTTGTTTCCTAATTCACCTGCAAGCCCTCTCAAGCCCTCTGGCCCCATTTCACCCTAAATCAAAGTATAATGAGCAATGAGCCTTCTTGTGGTGGAACCATGTTTTCAACTACATCTGAATAGAAATCATTTAAGCCGATGCAAAAACTTCACAGTGCAGAAAAGCTTTACACTGACTGTAACTGTGTCCATGAAATTATACCTTGTCTCCTGCAGTTCCATCTGGCCCTGGTCCACCCTTTGGCCCATATTCCCCTCTCCTCCCCTAGAACAGAAAAGCCAACAGAGAACAATAAGACAGACAAAAACAGAAGAATGGGTCTTTGGTTGAGTCATGTTTTCTTACCGGTTCTCCCTTAGTTCCTGCACTTCCACCTGTTCCCTACAAAATAATGCACACAGGTGAGCCACTTAACATACAAACGTGTTTGATATAATTCTGTTCATTGTGATGGACTCCGTCTTACTGGGATTCCTTTCTTTCCAGGTAAGCCAGGTGATCCGGGACTTCCCCTCTCCCCCTGTAGAAGAAAGATCATATGTTAGCCTTTTATGTCCACCACTGATAACTAAACATGACTTTTGGCCTTCTACTCTGTCACAGGAAAGGGGCTGGTTTACCTTTGGGCCAGCATCTCCAGCCGTGCCAATGGGCCCAGGTCTACCAGGACGTCCGGGATCGCCCTGAAGAGAGGACACAAACACAATTGAATCATATGTTGGACAGATGATGGTTTGTGTTTTGAGTGGAGACCAGACAGTTTACCTTCTCTCCATCAGTTCCAGAAAGACCACGTTCGCCGACATCTCCGGGGTGACCATCGGGACCCTGCAAAGCATCAAATACAAATCATAAATACGCACCAACACAGTATGGATGTACCAATTATGTTAAAATTGGGTTCAATGTCATACTCTGTCGCCTGGGTCTCCTTTGCAGCCGGGAGCACCAATCCGTCCAATTCTACCCTGAAAAATTGGAAAAGGCAAAAGATTTTTTCATACAACCACAATTAGATCTTCATCAATATCAGTCATCCACTGTTTGAAATCTCAAATTAGAACATTAGTACTGTTCAACATAAGCTGGTCTTCAAAATTCGGTCTTTTAAATGTCATACCTTTTGTCCATCAGTCCCGTTGCGTCCTCCGATACCAGCCACACCCTAACAAACAAAGAGAGAGACAATTAGAGCAGAAAAGAAAAATCACTATCCAGGATGAGGGATAACTGACAAATTTGTTCGTTAATTAGACATAGACAATACAAGACGTACCTTCTTACCCACAGCTCCAATCTCTCCCTGTTGGCAAACAGAAGCCCAACAGTCATTTCATTTGCAATGAGTCAATTTACAGATTCATATGTTATCAACATGGAAACTAATTATACATTCATATAAAAACTTAGTCATTTAATCAAAATCTCAGCTACTAAGACAAATGATGCTCCAAATAAAAATGAATTGATGTCTGACCTTGTCGCCTTTAAGACCTGATTCTCCCTATAGAGAGGGAAGAAAGGAAAATAATTCAACACAATTTATGTATGTAAACAATCATGTGTTGCAATGAGTGGTGGGTTAGTAACAATATTGAGTCTTACTTTGATACCGGGCTGACCAATTGGACCCTCGATACCTGGGTCTCCTTGGCGACCACTCTGTCCTTTCTGACCTGGGTCGCCGTTGTCACCTTTAGCCCCCTGCAGTCAATGAGTTCAAAGGAGAAAATGTCTGTGAGGACAAAAGCGACTGATGCATAGAAAACACAGAGGTGTCTATTTGTGTTTTTTTGCTGTCTATTTGTGTGTGTATATGAGTGTATGTGTGTACTTGTACAAATATCTTTGTGTGGACCATAGCCTAGAATTTATGGAGTGAGGACATTATGGCCGGTCCTCACCTTTTCAGTAGGCCATTTGAGGGTTAGATTAGGGTTGGAATAAGGGTTATGTATTTAGTTGTGACGATAAAGGTTAGAGTAAGGGGCTAGGGAATGCAATATGCCAATGAGTATCTTCACCAAACAGAAGTGCAAGGTTGTGTGTGGGTGCGAGTATGTGTGTGTGTGGGTGTATGTGTTTGTGTGTTTGTGTGTATGAAACTCACTTTTTGTCCACCATGGCCTGGTGGACCTGGAGGCCCTTCTGTCTCCAGACAGGGAACTTTGTAGCACTGTGTTAAATAAGTGATGAAGAGAAACAGTCTTTAATGAAACTGTCTGAAACATAAATATTCACATTTCTGATTATTTGCTCACACTGCAGTCTTACCTCTGCATAGGCCATTTGTTTCTGTGAAGAAAAAAGAGACAAGGTTTAACTATAGAGGCACAGATCATGTTTAATACATGTCTGTGTGCCTTTGTGTGTGTGTGTCTGTGTGTTACCATAGTCTTAATGATGCGGTCGATGGTTTCCTTATGTATAATGGCTCTCCCCTGGCTCAGGTCCACGGCCATGAAGTCCCTCCTGTAGACCGTAGCAGGAGAGTTGGCGATCTCCCTCAGACCTGTTTCGTCAACGTTCTTCGTGGCTGCTACTACAAATAATCGGATACGCTCGTCACGTGCCCTCTCTGCTGCCACCTTGATGCCTCCACATAGTTCTCCGGTCACATGGCCGTCAGTGATGACCACAGCAAATCGGAGGGACGGGTGCTCCAAGGTTCGACTTTTCATTTCCTTGGTCATGCGGGTGAGGGCACAGTCGATGTAGGTGCCTTTACCCAGGTAGACGATATTTTTGACACCCTGGAAATAGTGGTAAATGAGTTGTCTTCAAGGTAGGATATCTTATAAGTTGAGAAATATGCTTGTATGATTGGAGCTAGATGAGAGTAATACAAATGTCTGTCTGTGAAATATGTGACTATAGTCAGCAGCAGGTTTGCTTAAACAGTGGCGAAGCTAGCCTAGCTGTGTCTAAGGGAAAGGAACCCTGTCTACCACAACCCTTTAAAGATCCACACATTTTTAATCTGTACCATAATACCAAAGTGAAAAAAAAAGTGCATCTTCAAAGGGGGCTGCGTGCTAGATTGCTATTTCCAGGCAGGGTGCGGTTGCCAAGAGAACAACATGTGACCTTTTAAGGAAATGAATGCTCCCCGCAAAGAAAGAGTTGTATAAAATGCAATATTGTCCTTTAAACATTAGTGTCTGTAGACTTATTCTAAATGGACAGCTCTGAGAAAAGTACTGATTGTCTAGTACATATCCCCGGACAAAAAAATGGTCTGAAACATATTGAAGAAAAATGTAATTGTAAATTATTAATGTAAACAGCATTTTCTTAACGCTGTCATGAACAAAACATTTTTTACTTGAGGCTGAGTCTTTAGCAGTGATGCCGGTAACGCGCTACTTAGTAACGCGTTACTCTAATCTGACCACTTTTTTCAGTAACGAGTAATCTAACGCGTTACTATTTTCAAACCAGTAATCAGATTAAAGTTACTTGTCCAAGTCTCCTTGCGTTACTATTTCGATATTTGTGGTTAAACCGCTGGGCACGTCCTGCGGCTGGGGGAGCAGTCGCCCCTCGCCCTCCTCACCACGCCGCCGGCGGCTCGGTATGCGGCACTCCTCAACGTTTTTTTAGGGGGGGAGGTGCTCGTCCGCGGTGCGGGGGCTTTCCTTCTAGTATGCAGCGGGGCGGTGTCCGTCGGCGCTGCGGAAGGCGGGGACCGGTTGGAGGGGACCGGGTACGGCGGTCGGCGGCAGCGACTCTGGACGTGTGTCGGGGCCCTTCACGCGGATCACCTCAGCTACAGCGCCCGTTGGGGGAACCCTACTTCGCGCGGGGGGAGGGGGGGGGGGGGCCTCCGGCGGTGTCTAATAAAGTTAGTGTTGGCAAAACTGGTTGTCATTTTTATGTTGAGGCGGCGGGGGTGTTGTCGGTAGCTGCTGAATGTAACTAATAAAGTAACTTGTAATCTAACTTAGTTACTTTTAAAATCAAGTAACTTGTAATCTAACTTAGTTACTTTTAAAATCAAGTAACTTTTAAAGTAACTAAGTTACTTTTTCAGAGTAACTATGGCAACACTGGTCTTTAGTCACAGTTATAGTGATGAAGCCAGTGCAGTGAGACAGGAACAAACTAGATGAGAGAAGGTTCATAGATGGAATTAAATTGGGAAACCTCCAGATTCATAGTACACATCTTAAACCACTAGGCCATAATGATTCACTTTTGGGGAATCTAAATCATTTTGTTCCCCCTTATGGTGGCGGGCTGCAGTGTCGGTCACAAACCTTGCCTCCTCCATGTTGGTGGACATGGACAAAACTATGGTCAAGTTAAACAAACATTTTTTAGAAGATAGTCTGTGTCATTTCCTGTAGTTCTTATGACACGGATTTAAGTTCAAGTGTTCATGTTTCTGATAAGTTTGGATTTGATAAGTTATTTGATGCTATAAAAACAGGATTAAACAGTGAAACTACACCATCACTACTGTGCAGACTCTATTTTCAAATTAAGTATAAAGCACTTAATGGTAACACTCATATTAAAGATTATTTAGCTTAGTTATTGCAAAACATTCGGAAATGCAGCTGCACTGTTCATCTTTATTTACAATCAATGGCTACAAGGACTATATGTCCATCTTGCAGTAACATGTTTAGCTCTGCAGTACAAATAGCATCAACCCTATTTGTTAGTAGTAATAGTTTTATATTACTTATTTTAGTGGATCCAAAGCTTATTGTCGATTTTTGCCCCGGGGCCCCTCAGTAGTTGAACCCAGCAACAGTCGTTTACATTTGTATTGTTACTTTAAAAAATCTAGCTTTTAAGTTTGGAATCTGTGGTTAAGCAAAGTTTCCCAAAGGCAACACATTTTCCCGTATCAAACTCTCATTGGGTCACAGTTAAAAAATATTCAAGAAGATGCAGAACTCGTTAATTATTGAGTTTTGTTATTTAAAAATGTTCCTCCATTTAGAGCTGCCAACACAAGATGAACCAGTGATAAAAATGTTGGTCAAACTCAAATCCCTCTATTTCAGTACTTAATGATGTATTTATACACATAGAAAAAAACGATTTAGTCTGAGCTGGGTGCATGTGACATGTACAGTATGTGTATGTGATGGTGCGTCACTCACAGTGATGAAATCTTTCTTGGGTCCGATGGAACTGATTATTGACTGGTTCTGGGAGAAGTGCAGTCCGCCGACATTCCAGTTGAGTTGCACGGCACCTTTGAACTCAGCATCTTCTAAACCTTGAACGAACTGCTCTGTGAATTTCTACAACAAGACACAAGGCCTTATACATCAAGTCAAATACAGTTTGGTTCAACACAAACAGGATATTTTGTGTAGATGTTCAATAAAATTTCAAATAAACGAGTAACCTTGATGCTCTCCACTAGTGATCCAGGGGGTGGTTCTTGCAGGGCGATAGTTTCAGATGTGTCGATGGTGAAGTACACGTCTATGGGACATTCATTCTTTTCTGAAGGGAACACACAATTGTCAGTAAAGATGTGTTGACATGTTACTATGTCTGTGAACTTCAGTTTAGGTTCAGGACACTCACTGGTGCACTCTGCTTTCTGGCCGTGAGCCAGTTCTCCAAACAGAAGACAGAGCACGATGACCTCTAACCCCAGCATCTTCCCCTTCTCCTGTCTGACACAAAAAAGGAACAAGGTAATGCTTGAGCCAACAATAACATAGTTTATTTTTCTATTAAATGTGGGGAAATGTCAAAGAAAAACAGAAAGGAAATCAATCAAGAAAATAACATTAGTGTCACAGCCTTATACAGAAATATAGTCTGACTTGGGGAATTTCCAAATTTTTTCATCTACTATAATAATAAAAGAAATAATGACAATATATAATAATAATAATAATAATAATAATAATAATATAATATGAAGAAGAAGAAGAAAAAGAAGAAGAAGAAGAAGAAGAAGAAGAAGAAGAAGAAGAAGAAGAAGAAGAAGAAGACAAAAAACGATTAACTTTATTTATCCTGCAATTGTCCAAAACAACTCACAAATACAGAGTTCTTCACAGTATAAAAAACTGAAAAAAGATGTAGTACAATTGCAAATAATAATGCACCAAAAATTTAAAAAAGCAATAAAACTAGTACTGTCGTGTAGCATTTGTTAACTTCTGAGACAATTCCCAAATAACAAATTTCTTCATCTATATTCTGCACCTGGAATCAGTTGAGCGATGTCCTAAAAACAAATGGCTACTGACTGTTGCCAGGGGAACAAAATGGCTGCCACAGTTACGTAATGGGTTTTGAGGCCATCCCATGAGTCGAACACGGCTCCTCTTTTTTTGTGAGCATGCGTACAAATGTGAAAAACGAAAGTAGAATAAGTGACTCGATATCAACATACATTACATTTGCTACATTATAGCTTATTCATGTTGAAACCAGCACAAAGGCCTATGATCCACTGTAGACACTCAACACAACCAATGAATCTATACATGAGTAATCAACAGACTCGCTGTTTGACCAAATAAAACGTATAAGACCAAAACTGGAACAAATTGTCAAAACCTAATACAACACCTCTATTCAAATATTACTGGTTGATGACATAAAAGAATGACTATGACGACATTTTGGCGCCTGATGACGTTTTCCGGACAGGACAAAGTTAGTCGTACCTCTCAGTTTGAAACCACAAGACTTCACAAGGCCACAGACTGCTGCCCCACAGAGGATTTCCCTGCACTCACACTACGCCAGGTTTCCTGGGACGTCATGGCCGATTATCCCTCAAGGAGTGTCGTAATGCATTGATCCATGTTTTTACAATTTCGGGTACTTTGCCTTCGACCTTTTATCATTTGAGTATCCCAAGAAATAATTGTAATCAATAAAATCACCAAAAAACAATCAACTGACATTTAATATAAGGCCTTTGGGGCACTTGAGGGTCTGACTGGGAGAACTCTGGAGGACAGATGACTGCCCTCACACCCAGATAACAATTGACACTACAAGCGACATGTCAGTGGACCATATGCCAAACGTTGCCCATTAAGGCAAACTTTTCTGTTTGCTGTGGCTCCCTCTAGCGGACAAATAGCTGTCATCTGCGGTGGAGTCGCTCCTGCAGTTGCCCCACACCTTTCCCTCTGACCAGGCCTGAAGATTTGAGTGGCAAGTCCCCATGGTTTTTTATTGCAACACAGCACAGGTTAAACTCATGAAAGTTGTATTGACCCCCCCCCCCCCCACCACACACACACACACACACACTATAATGTGTATACTTGTAGCATTCACAACCTCCATAAGCAAGTATTTTTGGATTTAAAATAATTTACGCATCAAAAGTTTGGTTTGGCTGAAAAACGCCTATGCAGTGGATGAGAGTTAGAGTCAGGACATGCAAAGAGAATGGGGTGAAACAGAGTGAAGGAAGGAGAGAGACCCATAAGGAGGACAGCGGACAACAGAATGCTGCGTAAAGTTGTGCGTAAAAGCTGTACATACCTCAACTCTTTCTAAGAGCCTCAAAACTTCGTGGGCAGCTTCTGTTGTGCAGATTATCTCATCTCAGCACGAGGGACAGCACAGGAAGAAAAGGGCACCCGGGATCAGAAAAATGGGAAATAAAGCCTCGGATGCGCGATGACTTCAAGCAGAAGACCCGTGCGCTCGATCTCCTGTCCCGGTCCAGCCCCAGCAACAGTTCTGTGATCCCTCCTCCTGTACGCGCACGGCTTACCCCCAGTGCCTACCACTGTCCGCTTGGAGGCGCCGTGGCTCTGCCGGAACCCGTGTTTGAGCGCTTGCTCGTGCACAGATAATGTATTGTACCAGTATTGATGCCATGCACTAAAAGAAACAGATGCCAAAGCGCAGCTGGGGTTTTGAACTGACTCACCCAGCCCTCGGAGGCGCCTTAAACCCCACCAATAGATGTAAAGGACGTGACAATAGTATGGATGTGGCCCCCAAGCAGAACAACATGGCACCACGGCTGGGGGCCAAACCGAGCTTTCATGTCCCTGGGATAGAACATTTGGGAGGCTTTACTGTTATTCTCCTACATTTTGTAAGTCAGAATGAAAAAGAACAGGATGAAAAGAAAACGTATTCACCCACAATACTAATACTCATAAACAAACCACACACACACACACACACACACACACACACACACACACACACACACACACACACACACACCAACACACACACAGTCACAAACGGCCCTTGCTTGGTCTGGTTGTCTGGTTGCAATTAGTAGGCCAAGTAAGAAGAGTTTATACCCAGAGTAAACATGAACAGGCTGTCCATGAGTCTGGTCACAATGTTTATATGCATGTAGGTGCTTCAGCCGCCCGTTTGCCTATTTGTATGTGTTAAAGTCAGTGCAACATAGTGGGAGGTCTCCATTCCAGAGGATCTACCAGTATACTTCTGCATTTCATATTTACCCATATTTTATCCTTTCAATGTAAAGCAGTTTTCACTTAATTTCATTGTTGCTGGAACTCCGCCGGTCGCAGCAGCTGCAGCAACATGAACATATCAGAGAGTCCGATTTGCTGAGATTTTCTGAAGTGGGCTAGCAGAGCTCCAAGTGCATTAATCAGTAACACTGCCACTAATGTTATCCAGCCCAGTACACAGGATGCCATGTCATGGAACAGCTTCATCCAAGTATACATCCGTTACATGATAGGATCAGGTTGGAGAACGAGATAAGGAGGTCATTTGGGTTGGACCAGTATGAAAGATGCTGATTTGAATGACAAGAAATGGAGCAGAGATCAATTTGCGAGTCATATCTGCAAGAAACTCAAAGAATTTAGGTGAAGGTTTCTTGCTAAAATGAAGAACCCAGATCTGGCCTTTATAGTCATTAGAGATTGTTTTTGTCCCTTTATATGACAGTACAGAGGGTAACGTTTCATCTAAATGTGGTTGGGGATGAGGCAGCAGTCAGCATTTTGCTTAGGGAACCAAGTAGGAGAGGGGATGAGAAAGAAAAGAAGAGGAGGAGGCCAGCTGCTGACCAGAGTTATTACTGTGGAGTTCTTCTCTCTGTCTTGGCCAGGGGAGAGTTTTTCCTTAAAAAGAGAGGAAGCGAGGAATGGAGCAATATGTCTCTCCTTTCTCTCTCTCTTTCTGTGTGTGTGTGTACGTGATGGAGAGATGTGGAGGTGGAGGGAGTCAAGCAGGGGGAGTTCTGGTCTCTCTTAAGACTGTGACTCATAGAAACGGTATGACATCCCTCCCCAATAAGAGTAAACCAGTCTCTGCCTCTCTCTCTCTTTCTCACACACACTTTCTCTAAGTACATTTTTTTTTCTGTACTTCTTTCACATGGACGAAAAGAGTTTTTCAGTCTGGGGGGATTTCCGCAAAATCAGTTCCATTATCATAATCAGCAAAACATTGCTGCAGCCTTTCTCCCAGTGTTCCACAAAACACAAAAGCAAATCAAGCGTGTGCATCCAGATGTAAATGCAGCGATCAGTATCATCAAACGCAACATGCACATTTGCAAGATCAGGATTCTGAAGGTAGGTACAAGGCTGTGCTAATCGCAGTGACCGTATGCAACAGATCTGCTTCATCCAGATGTTCTGATGTGCAGCTCCTGAATCAGAAATTCTTCATTGAAGAACAAAGAGGATAATGCATGAAACTTATTGTAGGCTCACATTAACTGCCCTTTTCCTTTGCTTCTTTTCAGAGTTATTTTCCCTCCTTTTGACCAGATGTGCGCCGTGTTCAGACAAGGCAGCTGGGAGTAGTTACCCCAGTGCATCATGAACATATGCACACGCACACACACACACTCACACTCACACACACATGCACACACATGGTCATGCACGGATCACGTACACATGGTCAAGACCTTGTGTGAAAGTTATGTCATTGCCAGTGAATTTCGGTGGAAATGTGATGCTGAGGTTTGAGAATAAGATGGCAGTGAAACTTCTGATTGCCGCGTTTCCAAAAAACAGGAGGAAGGAGGAAACAGGCTCTAGAGCCAAGATAAATTTCGGACAAACAGTCTCCTACACACACACATGAACACACACACACACACACACACACACAGAAACGCATGCGAGCGCATGCAAACACACACACACACACACACACACACATATATGTAAGCACACAAATCTCACCAATTTACACACACTCTACACACCGACATGCTGCAAAAATCATCCATGGAAAAATGCATCACCATGCAAGCGGGCACACCCATGCACACATATACAAACACACAAACACACATGCACAACCTTTAACAATGACTGAGGCAGAGGAAGAAATACATCAGACAAATAATGTGCATGTACGTGCACACACAAATACATTGAGTCATAGATTTAAACAGTGACTAAAAATCTGGACCAAAGGGAAAAAAGGAGGCAAATAACTCTAAACTGAGACAGATCTACTGAATTCAGCTGCACTCTGAGTGTGAAGCTTTAATGTAAAACAACTGTCACTCATTGAGCCACAGGAAGAGAATTTAACTTTTGCCTTGTCTGTGAACTGTGTATATTGTTTCATACACACACTAATGAAGAGTAAAATACAATAAAAAAGATGTTTCTAGAGATACACCATTGACCCCTGACAGAGGAATTCTTTCTTCTCTTGTCTGGTTTCATCAGCGAGGTGAAATGTCAGATACTGGTACAGGTCGAGTGTTGCTCAAGGGCACGTTAACAGGCAGATTCTTGCAGAAACAGTGGGTAGGACTTGGGATATGTGTTGGAGGGAGTCTGTCTATAGACGATCACTCTGCTCAATCCATATCTGTCACAGAATACGGCCCAATTCACATAACCCCTTGGCCCTACCGCTGAGCCCCTCCCTTTCGTTTTGGGCGTTCACGTGTAGGAGAAGGTATTCCCAATACTTGATGGGACAGAGGGGAAGGGCTAAGGGGTAGGACTTTATAGCCCTCAGAAACAAAGATTACCCACACCTCAAACCTAGGGGTGCCTTACGAATCACCGGCAAGCTGGTAGAAAGACCCACAAATATAGTATTTTCTCCAATAATAAGGATTTAAAAATCGCGATAATTATTGTAATATCTTAGGTTGAATTCGTTTCACAATAACCTTAAAACAGAACATTGTAACCGCACCAGCGTTAGAATGTAAGCAATCTTTTTTTCGTGTGATAATCCCGTATTTTCACAGAATTTCATGTCTTATCTCTTTGAAGAAACCCGATGTACTTGATTTAACAAGCGTACATCAGCGATGTTACTGAATTTAACTGCTCCTCTAATAACAATGAATCCTGGAATGGTTGCCTACAGACCACTGCTAGCAGCCTGTGTGCTTTTGATTCATCTGTGAAATAATGAAGAGTATCCAAACTTTTCCATTTTAAAATGTCATTGATTCACCCGCATTAGCATGCTATTTGTATATTATAGGTTCGTCACTTTAGTAATTGCAAACAATAGCATTGGTTTATTTGAGATCTCAACACTGTTATTACAATGACATCCCTGGCAAAAGCTTTTGTCTCGTCTGATAACATCAACGTCCACTGATCAAGTGTTGGGTTTTCGCGAGGACTACTGATGATATAAAGGCTTATTGAATGGCTGTCTCAATTCATAGGGGAAGACTCCAACCCCTTCCCCGTGTGGCTTTGTTTCAAGGGCAAAGATGAACTTCGAAAAATGTAAACCTCTTTTGACCTGGCTGCTGCTGTCACCAGTGAATTTCCATATTGTGTGGATCAATAAAGCTCTATCTAATCACATCTAAAACAAGGGGTAGGGGTAGGGCCAAGGGGTGAAATAGATTGGTTCTAAGTGTTTGGTTACAGTAAAGTACATATTTTCTGTAAAGCCAGGGTCTAACTTTTATTAATATTTTATTTTATTTTATTCATCCCTTATTCATGGTCCCAATGAGATACAATATCTCTGTTGCCAGGGAGCGCTAGTCAGGATGGGCAGGAAATTATATAAAAAAGTTTCAAATAAAAGTTAAAGAGCCTGAAGCACGTCAAACAGAAAAAAACAATAATCAGGAAATAATAATGAATTAAATATGAATTTACAGCTCAATCCAAACTTGTGCTGCAAGAGGTGAAAAGGCAGATTTAGCCGAGTCTACTCGGGTGAATGGGACCTCGAGATTAATTTCCTCTGATGATCTAATGTTTGAGGTGCTGGAGCAACATGTCAGCAAAGTAGATATTCTGTGCTGTAATTGACCTTGTAAAGTTTTTGCAATTTAACAAATAAAAGGGTTTTTTCTTTAGAGTCAGTGAAGACCATTAGGAAACATAAGTTAGACATATAAGTTACAATGATGTGTATGACCTCACCAGTTACAGGCTGCATCATACCATGATTAACTACATCTATTTTGTTTTAAAAGAGATGACGCTACATGTAAATTACATCAGCATCATAATACTTAGAAAATAGTTACTTGAGATTAATCTTTTAGCAGTAAAAGGAAAACGAATTTTAGAAAATAGAAAACATTTTCCAAGAGGCTATAAGTATGGACACCTAAAGCTAACTTGTCATCGAGCCAGGAGCCAATGTTTTTATAAGAAATACCTCTTCGATTGGCCCTAGTTTGTAAGTAAAAATCATCTGAAGTGAGTTCTGTTCTCGACACCGATTGGCATTCACAAATTGCATCACACAAGTTTTTCACTAGTCTTCAACTTGATTATGTCTCTGTATTGAATTTAACTATAATCTTATCAGGAGAAGAACTTGCTTCGCGTTTGGTGTGTACCCGCCACAAGAGCATGAAGGAGAAGCGAAGGTCTAGGG